>NC_141285.1:5325000-5430000 GCF_037954325.1 Fistularia commersonii | reverse complement strand
CAGCCCAAAATAATCAAAAGTTCATCACTGCTCATTCATTTATTAATTGAATATTTTTAGCCTTGATTTAATGCGTTGAGCTGCAGTGCTAATTCATGACATTGGGAGGCCGATAAGGAGATTTACATTTCAAATTTTAATGATATTTTGGCTCCAGCGATCACTCCATTTTTGGGGGCTAATTATTTATTTCTGTTGTTTTGGTTGAGGTCCAGCATATGCCGCTTTTTTTTTTCTAATGTCCCCGCCTCCCCCTTTCTTGCATTAAGCTGCCTTCCTTAATTAAGCAGGCACGGAGCTCATTAGCTTCCATGGAGATGGGGTGGCATGATGTGCCCATCTCAGTTCCCGCCGGCAATGCCCGGACAAAGTGCCTGGGGAGCAGGTGCTGACAAGGTCGCAGTGGCAGCATGCCATCTGGACCGAGGTTTGGGCCCCTTCTATGCCTGCCTTTTTGTAGCTGTAGCTGTGGCTAATGCCATCCACCAATAACCCTGACTCAAAGACATCAAAACAGCGCTACGGCTCTTAGGAGATCTGTGGACTTAACAACTGCTAAAACAAAGGCACAATAATTGGTTTTGGCGCAATCTATCCTTTGTTTGCCACTCAAGGAGCTTTTGTGGTTATTAAGTGAGCTTGGAACAGAAGGCATATTGAAGGTTTACTTAATTTAAGCTTGATGCAACTCCATTTGCATGACATAGATGTGCATATAAAGAACACATAAATCTTTACATATGCTCCCCTCTCTTATAGTCATAAATATCGCCAAAGGACAGTATGGAAATTTAAAAGGAGAGGACATACAGAAAAGGCAGTTTCTGTTCAGCTGCTCTGACTTTAATTTCTTCTTTTTTCTTCAGGGGACCGGAAGGCCATATTCAAGTTTTGGTGCATTTCAACCCCTTCTTGTGAAGTAAATGGTTTGAGATAAATCAAATATTGACATTAAAAATATGAGTGTTTTTGACCATGCCAACTTCTTTTCCATCTACCAAAGCTTTTATTTATCTAACAGCTGAACTAATACTACTACTACTACTACTCACTGAGCAGAATTACGAGCATTTTGATTTTGTCTTTCTATTTTGGGGTCTACTTTTATTTATTAGTTCGTGTCTTTATTTATTAATTCTACAAATCTTGCTTTTTGTAATCCAATACAAATATGTTATATTTTTTAATATTTTTTAGAGAAATGTTTAGAAGTAAAATTAAAGACAGAAGTTGACTTTTCAATGATGTACTGCCCCAGAGTGTACAAAGATTAGCACATTCACAGTTTGAAGACACTGTTTATTTTCTGAAATTTGTTTGCTGCAAAAAAAATAAAAAATGGATACGGTATACATATAATGTAATTCAATATTACAAAGCCAATAAAATCACTTGGAGATTTTCCTATTCGAATTATGGTTTTCCAAGATGCGCTCCCTGAGTAAAGTTGTTTTTTGTTTTGTTTTTGGTTGCTTGTGTGTTTCCAACCAAATTGCCACAAGTTGCCCTTCTTTCAGTGCAAACTTTTGCATCTGACAAGTCTGATGTGGGCTAAACTTTTGTTTGTCAAGACAATCAATAAAGACAATTTAGTTGGATGTTTTGTTAATATTTTCTGTAAAGGCACAATGAATTAACATATCCATAGAAGTAACAACCTCTCATTTTGTTTATGAAAATAACATACGTCTACCCACATCATAAAATTCTAAAGTTGTGATGCCTTAAGAAATGAAAGGCTAAAAATATTCAATGACAAAAGCAATGATAAATCAGTATCACCCTTCAAATAAAGTTATAATCAAACTCTCCATTTGAGCGGTTGACTTGGAACTGAATGTTTCCTTGTTCAACCCCAGAGCTCCTCCTAGAATGTCAGTGTTCCCCAAATTTCTCCCCTGGCAGCATGTTGCGTTAAATGCAGAGGACAAACTTTCAAAGATGTTGTGCCGTATGTATAACTGAATGTGACAAATAAAGGGTTGCTCTGAAGTTATACTGGCCCATTATTGGACGTGAAGCTTGCGATGCCCCACTGTCACCACTGAGCCTAACAGTTGTAAGGTGAGGAGGATGTGTGTGTATGATAGGTAGTATCTGACACGTCAATAAAGTGAATCGATGCTAAAAAACATATTGTCCCTGTACTCCTCACTGAAATTCGTGTCGAAGAATTATCTCTTTTTTTTGAAGGGGGGGGGGGGTTGCTTATTTGAAATGGTTGAACACTGAGACCACAGCGGCATTAAAAAAAAAGAAGAATAAAAAGTCACCCTTAAATTAGACGAATGACAAATGTTTTACCACACTGGGAGGATGAGCTCTGCCATTGGTCATTTATTTTAACCTGTCATACAATTTGTCAAGAACTAACTGGTCAGGGTGGTTTCGAAATTTAGTGGAGGACTGGTTCTATCCTTCCCGACACCGGTGTGGTATCACCTCCCTTCCCACAGAGCGGCACATTGTCACACAGTTCTCAGGCTTTGACTTATGAAGTTGCTGGTCGCACTCTATTTGAGGCGACCGTTCCACTCTGGGGCTCGCTGATCACAGGGCCTGAATACACATAAAGACACATATATACCAGGAGGAAACCCCTACTTACGCACTGGTCAATCCCACTCCCTTCCCACATTATTTTACAACCTCTGTGGCCTACTTACCAGAGGCCTTGGCTGTCATTATGCGGTCCAGTGTTTGGCTTTGCAGGCACTCACCCACTGATTTGGTGAACAGATACTTTCTTTAGAAAACAAAGGTATAAAACATGGTTTTAATCTTTCGCCTTAACATAATATGTATCCGTCTTTAAGGGTCTTGGACGTTGGAACAAAACACGGTCGTGGGCAGCACATGTGGATGTTCGGACACGCTCAGAGGATTGTTTATTTTAAAGATTTCTTTGAGGCTGACTTGTGGTCAGCTATGTGACGTGTGGCCGTACATGAAAGGAAATGAAAATGAACAGGCCTGTGCACAATCCCACTGAGTGCGTGGAGGGCTGCTGCGTACTGCGAAAGCGCGTCTGGGAGTGTATGGTGATCGTGATCTGTTATTGTGTAAAAGATATCGAAAAATTAACAATGCTCTTCCTTTAATACATTTTGAGAAATATCAAATCACTCTTACGATGGGTTCAATGTCCAGGCATCAAGAAATAAAAAAAACAGATGTTGTTTTCTCCCAGCGATGACCAAAAATATCCAAACTGTTAATTAAAAGTGCATAAGTACTTAATACACTGTGACCACTAATACACACGGTGTCATTTATGGCCATGTGGAAATGGTTTTTCTGTACACAATGATAAACAGAGCAGGGTCTAAGGGATTTTTCTTGAAGTCCCCTAATTTAATCCTCAAATCCCTAATCTGGTGTGAACTCCTAAACCCATTCACACACAAAGGCTGACCGACATAATCCCTGGTGTACAGAGATGGCCGCTGATTCCTTCACTCTCACAGCTGAGAGCACTGAAAATGACAACTGTATTTAAACATTTTGCATATTCATCACCATATCTTCCTCATTTAAGTGTCACTCATACCTTGATTTTGATCATCCACTGTCCATTTTTTGTTTGCCCTTAATAGGTCTTATTAACTGAAGAGATGGTTTGAAGGACCATAAGATCCAGCATATCAAGGATAAGAATGTTGAAAAAAAAGAGACACTGGCTCTGCGCTGAATTTCTGTCATGACGTCTCTCTGCAGCAGATGCGATGAGATTTATTTGACTCTCAGCCACGCTATTACTAAAAGAAACCCCATTATTTGGAGAAAATCCATGATTAGGGCCAAAGGAAATGGGGCCCCCGCAATTAAGGGGCGAATGAGTGGAGGAATGAGTGGTGGAGGGGGACATTTTGTGGGTGTAGATGGACGGGTGGGGTGTAGAGGGCGCAGTAGGGGGCTAATTCTCCCCATGCTCCGCTGCAGCTGTGCCCCTGAAACTGACTGACAAATCCTTATGTGTATTTGGTGTTCTGCATATGTCAGAACAGTGAGGGGTCAGCTAACTTCCTGTTACAGGTTTCACATGTAATGCACTAGTCACTCTTAAACTCAGCACAAAAACAAATACCGTTCCTCTGGGCCAAAGGGTCATTTTCAAGCAGGATGGTCATGAGCAATGTTTTTTTTTTTAATCTTACTTTTTTTTTCAAGGAGAATAAAGTATGTATTCAAAAGTAAAGAAGCAAAAGATGAAAATACGGAACATTATTTTATGTAACCATGAAGGGATTTTCCTTTGTGAACCATTTGCTCAAAATGCCATATTATTGTGGACATTTGGAAATATAGAAACATATAGATATTGACACAATGACCAGTCTTTCTGTTCAAGATTCTGAGTTGAACTTGATGATAACACAGGCCTTCTCTATTTTTCGCAAAACAAAAAAATTTAAAAAATGAAAAAAAATACACACATACATGTATTCATATATAAAATGAAATAAAAATAATGAGAAGGTAAGTGATTTTTCAGTGAATATACAAAGAAAAGTAAATATGATATTATGCCAACAATTATCTACCACTCAGCCTGAACTTTTCCAATTAACCTTCTGCATGTTTTTGGACGATTTGAATATTAATTCTCCGCACAGAAAGGCCTGGGTGTTTCATGTGGTGAGGTGGAAGAACTAACCACTGCATGAGACCACTTGATGAGAGAAATTCTATTAATTACATGAACACAATATTGATTGATATCCTTTCACCAATAATTTCATTTTGACTGAAACTGATACTGGGGAGAAAGTTGTTAAATATCAACAAGCTTTACTCATTGAAAATATTGAATGCAAATTATTTACATGTTGTTTCATGATGAACCTTTTCCCTGTGATCGATGCCTATTACTTTTAGCATTTGTAAGTGCCTTTTTAAACTGCAACATGCAGCACAGTGGTGCAGTGGTTGGTGCTTGAGCTTAACAACAAGAAGGTCTGTGGTTATATTCTGCTCGGGGACCTTTTTGTGTGCAGTTTGCATGTTCTTCCCATATCTGCGTGGGTTGCCACCCAGTTCCCTGGTTTCCTGCCTCAGTCCGAAAAAATGCAGTAAGAGTCCCCAAATTGCCCAGATGTTTGAATAACAGTATTTATATTTGGTCCTGTTATCAACAGCTTACCAGTCCAGAGGTAAGTCCTGCCTTGCGCCCATTGACAGGAGGGAGTAGTTACAGCCTTCTGCAACTGTGAGTGCAGGATAAGCTTTTAGATCATGTATGAATGAACAAATTAATGCAAGCTAAAGATATCAGTTAAAGTTTTCAGCTCCTCTGTTTGAATACTATAGTATTACAAGAATACAGAAAATAAACTGTAAAAAAAACTAGGCTTTTTTTTGTCTTTGCAAAAGCTGTTTTATGTTGATTTTTTCAATGTATGCTTAAATTGCGTGTAGATTTCAAAATGTTACCACAAATAAGACCTTAGTTAGGTTAATAAAGTGATTGACTGAAAGGGTTTAAAAACATAGGGTGTGAATGTCCTTTTTTCCGTAGTGAATACTTAGATGATATTTAAATAACATGACAAAATGAGTGTAGCTGTGTATCGCCAGTTTTGATAGCATGAATCAATTCACCCTAAGCAAGCTTTAAAGTTATCCACTAACACAGTCCATGGCTATCTTCCAAATGCCCTACTGTTTTCTCTAATTCACATAATTTACATTAAGCTTGTTCCCATACAACAACTGAGCATTAACAACCATCACAGCGAGCCAGTTCGGCCATTCACACACACACACACACACACACACACACACACACACACACACACACACACACATACACACATACAAAGGCACACAGTGGCATCATGCCAATGTTCTGAGTGTCCAGTGTTCCCCAATTCAATATTCAGTTAACACACTTTAGCCTAAGGCAGTGGTAGAGGATCCCGTAGCCGTTCTAGCTATTGTTTTTACAATGACTCAATAAGTCACCATGAAGTTACGAATTTTAAGTTGTAGAGAAATAAAAATGATATGTCTACATCAGAGCAATCCTGCAATTTGTTTAACCATAAAATGCTCAAAATTATAGATAAATATATAAAAATATTTTGAGAATTTTCAGATTGATTGTGTGATCATGTGTAGGGCAATGTGTTCTCACACAGAGAAAAATCAGATAAGTAAGAGCTAGATAGATGTTTGTTTTTTTTACATTTCATTCATTCATCCATTCATTCATTCATTCATTCATTATTCAGACATTCATTCATTCATTCATTCATTCATTCATCATCAGTTCTGGTTATCCTGCATTTGGGGTCGTTGGGCTCTGGAGCCCATTATACTATTTTCCTTTTTATCTTATTTCTTGCTGTCAGTGTTTGACATTTAATTGGATTCGCCTAGGCTATTGTCAGTCCTGATCGTACCAAAAACATTTAGGTATGTGGTGAGTAACACAGATATAAACATATTTCACAGTAGCCATATATTCGAAAGAAAAATGCATATTGTGTTGCTAATGTACACTTTTAAAATTTGTCCTAAATTGAGAGATGTCTGCTATCAAGAAGAAAAAACTGAACAACACAAAAATTAAGGCAATAAATTCTGATTTCTGCTAATCTAACTTCCCAATCTGTAAACCAATACCAACTGTAAATCAATAAATAGATACATTTAAAAAAAAAACTATTATCTGAAAAAAATTAAAACACACATCTAGAATGTGTGAATCAATGCCGTTAAATTAATGAAAGATTATAAAGTAATTTCATCCCTGATATACAGTGGGGAGAAAAGTATTTGATACACTGCTGATATTCAGCTTTTTCCACTTGCAAAGCGTGTAGAGGTCTATAATTCTTTATCATAGGTAGTCTTCAACTGTGAGTGACGGAATCTAAACAAAAATCCAGAAAACACATTGTATGTGATTTTTGAGTAATTAATTTTCTTTTTATTGCATACCATAAGTCAGTGGTCCCCGACCCCCGGGCCACGGGCCGGTAACGATACATGGATCGATTGCTACCGGGCCGCAGAAATAATCAATTATTTCCATTGGATTTATTGTCCGAGTCTGAACAATCTTTATTTTAAAAAATCTCTAATTTTTAAATGTGACCGGAATCTCTCTCGTTTACATCTCGGTCACTTGAGCGGCAAAAATGTAACCCACAAGCGAGCAAAATGAGTAAAAAACGTCAGACAGAAAGTGTCTTTTTGAAGGGGAAAAGGTGGATCCACACAGTAGATTCACGTTTATTTTTCTAATAATCATATTATATAAACAATCTACCAGTACCCCAACATTGTCCAAGTTAACATTGTCAAGCGTTGACCGGTCCGCGGTGATGAAAGGGTCGGGGACCACTGCCATAAGTATTTGATACATCAGAAAAACAGAACATAAAATTTGGTACAGAAACCCTTCTTGGTAATTTTAGCAATCAGACATAATTTCCTGTAGTTCTTGACCAGGTTTGCACACATTGTAGCAGGGATTTTGGCCCACTCCTCCATACAGATCTTCTCCAGATCCTTCAGGTTTCAGGGCAGTGGCTGAGGGATATGAGCTTTCAGCTCCCTACAAAGATTGTTTATTGAGTTCAGGTCTGGAGACTGGCCACTCCAAGACCTTGAAATGCTTCTTATGGGATCTTAAAGGCTCTTACTGAGCAAAGGAGGTTGTTGTCTAAGATCTTGCGATACATGGCCCCATCCATCTTCCCCTCAATACGGTGCTCCATGCTTCACGGTTGGGATGGTGTTCTTGGGATTGCACTCATCCTTCTTCTTCCTCCAAACATGGCAAATGGAGTTTAGACCAAAAAGCTCTATTTCTGTGTCATCAGACCACATGACCTTCTTCTCCTCTGGATCATCCAGATGGTTATTGGTAAACGTCAGACGGGCCTGGACATGTGCTGGCTTGAACAGAGGGATCTTGCGTGAGCTGTACGATTTTAATACATGTAGGCATAGAGTGTTACTGATGGTTTTCTTTGAGACTCTTTAGGTCAGTTCTCTTTCGGTCATTGAACAGGTCCGTCTGTGTCCTTCTGGGCTGATCCCTCACCTTCCTCATAATCACGAGGTGAGATCTTGCATGGAGTCCCAGACCGAGGGAAATTGGACGTCATCTTGAACGTCTTCCATTTTCTAATAATTGTGCCAACAGCTGTTGCCTTCTCACCAAGCTGCTTGCCTATTGTCCTGTAACCCATCCCAGCCTTGTGCAGATATACAATTTTATCCCTGATGAATGTTGAGCACGCAGGTAGACTGCATATTGTATAGACGAGGTAAACTGAAAGAGATCAGTGACTGCAAAGTAGTTGTAGGTGAGAGTGTAGCCAGACAGCATAGGATGGTGGTGTGTAGGATGACTCTGGTGACCAGGAAGATCAAGAGAACAAAGGCAGAGCAGAGGACAAAGTGGTGGAAGCAGAAGAGGGAGGGGTGTTGTATAGTTTTCAGGGAGGAGTTGAGAAAGGCTCTAGGTGGTCGGGGAAAACTTCCAGATGATTGGTTAACAACAGCTAGTGCTATTAGGAAGTCAGGTAGGAGAATACTTGGTGTGTCATCTGGAAGGAAAGTGGATAAGGAGACTTTGTGGTGGCATGAGAAAGTGCAGGAGTATATACAGAGAAAGTGGTTAGCAAAGAAGAAATGGGATATTGAGGGGACTGAAGAGACCAGATAGGAGTACAAGAAGATTCAGTGTAAGGTAAGGATAGAGGTAGCAAAGGCAAAACAAAGGGCTCACGATGACCTGTATGCTTAGTTGGACAGTAAGGAGGAGAGAATGATCTACACAGGTTGGTGTAAAAGAGAGATAAGATGGAAAGGATTGCATCAGGTCTGGATGATTAAGGATAGAGAGGGAAATGTATTAACAGTGCTAGAAGAGTGATGGGAAGATGGAAGAGTACTTTGAAGAGCTGATAAACGTGGAAAATGAAAGAGAGGCAAGGGTAGAAGATGTGACAATTGTAGACCACAAAGTGGCAGAGATTAGTAAAAGTGAAGTGAGGAAGGCATTGAAATGGGTGGAAAGGCAGTTGCTCCTGATGATATACCTGTGGTGGTGTGGAATGTCTCGGAGAGGCAGCAGTAGAGTTTCTAATTCCATTATTCAATAGGATCAAAGAGAGTGAGAAAATGCTTTAAGAATGGAGACGAAGTGTTATGTGCCTTAGGAATAAGTGGGATTTGCAAATTTGCGGCAACTATAGTGGGATAAAGTTGATGAGCCATACAATGAAGTTATGGGAAAGAGTAGTCAAAACTAGACTGAGAGCAGAAGTCAGCATTTGTGAACAGCAGTATGGATTCATGCCTTGAAAGAATACTACAGATGCAGTATTTGCTTGAGAACGCTATTAAAGAAGTACAGAGAAGGCCAGAGGGAGCTGCATTGTGTTTCTGTAGACCTAGAAAAAGCATATTACAGGGTGCCAAGAGAGGAGCTCTGGTATTGTATGAGGAAATTTGGAGTGGCAGAGAAGTATGTTAGACTGGTACGGGACATGTATGCTAGGTGTGAGACAGCTGTGCGGTGTGCTGTAGGAGTAACAGAGAAGGCCAAGGTAGAGATGGGACTCCATCAGGGATCAGCTCTGAGCCACTTCTTGTTTGCAGTGGTGATGGACAGGCTGACAAATGAGGTGAGACAGGAATCTCCATGGACCATGATGTTTGCAGATGACATTGTGATCTGTAGTGAGAGCAGTGAACAGATAGAGGAAAATCTAGAGAGGATGAGGAATGCGGTGTAAAGGAGAGGAATGAAAGTTAGCTGCAGCAAGACAGAGTATTTGTGTGTGAATGAGAGGAACTCGGGTGGAGCAGTGGGGCTACAGGGAGTGGAGATCAAGAAGTTGGAGGATTTCAGGCACTTGGGGTCAACAGTCCAGAGCAATGGAGAGTGTGGAAAAGAGGTGAAGAGACGGGTTCAAGCAGGTTGGAATGGGTGGAGAAAAGTGTCAGGGGTTCTATGCGATAGAAGACTATCAGCCAGAATTAAAGGAAATGTGGACAAGATATTGGTGAGACAAGCGATGCTGTATGGCCTAGAAACAGTTACAATGACAAAAAGAAAGGAAGCAGAGCTAAGGGCTGCTGAGATGAAGAAGCTCAGGTTCTCTTTGGGAGTGACCAGGATGGATAGGATCAGGAATGAGTCTATCAGAGGAACGGCACTTGTTAGATGGTTTGGAGAGAAGTTCAGAGAAGCCAGACTGAGATGGTTCGGTCAGGTACAGTGGAGGGATAGTGAATATATTGGTTGAAGGATGCTGGAATTGGAGCTGCCGGGAAGGAGGATTCAATGAAGAGCCAAGAGGAGATTTATGGATGTAGTGAGAGAAGATAGGGTTGGTGTGAGAGAGGTAGTTGGTGTGAGAGAGGAGGATACAGAGAATGGGGTTAGATGGAGAAGGTTGATTCACTGTGGCGACCCATGAAGGGAAAATCTGAAAGAAGAAGAAGATTCACAATTGAAGTGTATCTATGATAAAAAGTGCAGACTTTTACATGCTTTGCAAGGAAGCTGAAAAATCAGCAGTGCATCAAATACTTGTTTTCCCCACTGTAAATTCACAAAATAAATAAACAAAATAAATCAGACCCAAGGCATTGTACTAATAATTGACTTCATTTTACCTTAATCAAAAACTTTTTTTTTTTTTTAATCTATATTGAAAACATCCATTTAATAAATAGACATTTGATATATTTCAGTTTGAATATACAGTACATACAAACAAAGTCAAAGCTCCATAATAATGGTATCTGGTCCCAATATTTGAAGCAGCTAGATTTTTTTATTTTTTACACACAAATTATGTCAATAAAGATAAATAAATAGATGAATAAATAACTAGATACTTAGATAAATAAATAAACATTTCATTTTTGAAGGGTGTGGAGAGAAGCCTTAATGGGCATTCTGAGCAAGGTGACATACAAGGTCTGCTTTCAGAGCAGCTGCCCCTCCCCTGGCAGGACCCTAAACACAGTAACCTTATATCAAAGCCTGGCATGTAGCTGAGCAGCCAGGGAAAAGCACATTAATTATTGAGGAACATACGGTAACAAGCTGTGAGCACCAGTGACGGCCTATTATAAAGAAGACTAGCACCCCATGTCCGATTATCTATTGTTGACCTCATATTTTCTTGTCTGTGACGCGAGGGTTATCCACTGTCATGTCTCCCTCTAACACAAATGTACACAGACGCCCACATCGAGGGCTACGACAGGGAGGGGGAATGCTTTCTTTTGATTTCTATTATACTCAAACACAATATCCTACACACTCACTCGTAGATACGCACGCACTGTCACATGGCTCGAAGGGCAAGTTATCAGCTCAATAGTGGAATAACATGTCACCCTCTGGGGATTTTGAGCCAAGGCTTGTGCAAAAACTCGATTTGCAAACATTTTCGTATTTTTCCTTTTCTTGAATGCTGGCAAGCTGCCGATCACATGCTGCAGGAAGATGTTACAGGCTGTATGTATTTATTTATTTATTAATTTAAGAGGAAAAGACAATTCCTTCTTTCCCCTTTTATTGCAGAAGCATTGGGAGAAAAACACAAAAAAGCCAGGATTTTCCAAACATGATCTGATAAAATTGACTTATCGAAGGTTATTAAAGGTTTATAGCTGAGTCTTAATTTAGGTAAAATTATGAAAAGCTGGCTGGTCAATTTGCTTTGGCATACCTGCCAGTCAATGATGAATAACTAAGTTATTACTATAACTATCGTAATTCTCAACTGCTTAAAAAAGCAGCTCATTTTAAGATAATTTTGTTTAATTCGTAGTGTTTTTTAATCTATTCATCTAAATTTTATTTGGTAAGGAAGGTTACTTTGGGCATACTTTGACTATCTTAAAGACTATATCTGACCAAGAATGTAAATGCAATTACTGGTCAGGACCCTAAATTAATTATTATTAAATGTTCTTTTTCTGCATTTTGACAGCAGCTGTGATCTAAAACCTCTATTGACATGAGTTATCCAAACTGATAATAGTGAAGGTATTATAGAATGTGGATGAAGTGGGAATTGGCCTTGATTTAATTCAACTGGAAAGCTGTTCCATTTTTCAATCATTCATTAGTCTTTTTTTTCTCAGTGTAAGTCTTTGAAGTAAATTTTATACATTTGATTCCAATGTTTGATCACTATGAACCTCTTGGAACAAATCTGGTTCCTCCTCCTCGAAGTTTCCTAGTATACCAATAACATAACAGTTGTGCATGTAACCTAGCACGGAGGCAGAAAAATATAAAGAGATGGACATTGTAGAGAGGTGGCGGACACGAAAGCGTGTGACCTCTCACCCCCTGGGACTAAGGGGGCAATCCCGGATGTTTAAGTTTGAGTTGTTTGTTGGTGTTTCGAAATCAAAGAAAGCAGAGTACTGTTGCTGCTTGGTTCCAAGACGTGGAAGCAATTTTCCACCTGTGATGAATTTCGTCGGAGGATGCCAGGTACTTCTTGGTCATCGCGGTGCTGGACCAGCAGACTACGAGGCGGGATGTGGAGTTGTTGCGTGACCCTCTGCCGCGTGGTAGATATAAGGGAGTTAAGAGTGTTCCTACTCAAGAAGTACAGTCGGAGCGGGCGAACAGGCTGCTTTCCATGTCTTGGGAGACAGGTGGATCTTATGGAGGACATGTTGTCACTGCTGAGATCCGATGAAAGCGGGTTCCTTTTTCGACATGTGTTTCTGCATCAGCTTCCGGCTCCTGTATATGCGATCATGGCCGACTCCCAAAGTTTGGCCACTGGTGATTACTGTTGCTTGGCAGAAGAAGACGACCACATCTTGCTAACATTCAGGCCATTCGTGGCGCTAGAGCCCGCACAGATGACACTTTAAGCCAAGCATGCAGCCGTGGAGACATAGGACGGGCATCTGTTTTTTCACCAGTGGTTTGGCAGTGGAGCACGGCGGTGTGTTCCCCCCTGTTCGTTTGTGAGGCAGGGAAACGGGGGACCCGGCGCTCAGTAGCAGGTGTGGACACCAGCGGTCACACCAAGTTGTTGTTCGTCAGGGACTCGAGGTCAGGGCTGGGGTTCCAGGTTGACTCTGGATTGCAGAAAAGCCTACTTCCAACAATGCAGGCAGACATTCAGGCCGGAGGCAGCAGCCCGCTGTTGAGCGCTGCATACAGGTCTGTCATAGACGTCTTCGGTTCACAGTCGTTGTTGGTTTGCTTTGATGGCTGCCATTTTGAGTGGGAGTTCGTGATCACTGCCTTTACAGCCCCCCTTATCGGTGCAAACTTTCTGTGCAGCAACGGCCTGTTAGTAGACGTCACAAACCACACATTTTATTGACGCAGTGTCTTTTGCCACCTATTCCTGCAAGACAGATGAGTGAAGGCCTCGTGTGCACACCAATTTTTGGTTTCGGGGGCTGTTTATCAATGGTTGTAGGCGACGCCCACATTTTCCATCGGGTCGACAAGACACAGGGTAGAGTATTTTATCCCCACTGTGGGACCGCAGGTTTTCGTGCGGGCAAGGCACCTGGACACAACCAAACAAGCAACTGCAAGTGAGTAGTTCACTACCATGAAGCATCTGGGGATTGTGAATGTGGGCCTCCTCCGCTTCACATGGTGCCCAAGGCCGACGGGTTGCAGCATCCGTGTGGCGACTATTGCAGGTTGAACACTGTGACTGTGAGCGACCGTTTCCCTATTCCCCACATCCAGGACTTCTCGGTGTAGCTGTTGGGCCCCACCATCTTTTCTAAGGTGGACCTGGTGCATGGTTATCACCAGGTGCCCTTGCATACAGAGGACATGCTCAAGACCGTGGTGATCACCCCATTTGGTCTGTTTGAGTTTCTGTGTATGCCCTTTGGATTGAATGGAGACGCCCAGACCTTTCAAAAGCTCATGAACTTGGTGCTGCGTGACCTCCCATTCATTTTTGTTAACCTTGGCAACATTCTGGTGGCCAGCCCGTCGGCTGATGTGCACCTGCAGCCCCTAACTCAGCTTTCCCGCCATCTCGCCGAGCATGGCCTCATCATCAATCCGGCTAAGTGCCGGTTTGGTCTGTCTGTGATTGATTTCTTGGGGCACCACATTTCACCGCAGGGCACACTTTCCATTGCCATCGAAGGCGCAGGCAATGACTGATTTCCTGTGCCCGGCGTCAGTCAAGGTGCTGCTGGAGTTCTTGGGAATGGTCAATTTTTACAACCGTTTCCTCCTTCATGGTTCCCACGAAGCTTTGCGTTCCAGACGAGCAAAGGACAGGTTGGCTGGATTCTGGAACGGGTTCAGACTTTTGACAGACCCAAGTGTGCCCTGGCAAATGCGGTCCTCCTCACCCATCCTGCCTTCACAACTTCGATAGCATTGAAGACTGATGTGTCTGACATAGCAGTGGGGGCTGTGGTTGCACAGTGGGTGGCAAATGCCTGGCAGCCTCTTGCGCTGTCCCTCAACCTCAAACTGGGGGACAGCGAATGTAAATACAGTGTTTTGGACAGGGAGTTGTTGGCCTTGCATCTGGCTATGTGGCACCTCCGTTTTCTTCTGGAGGGCCGCTCCTTCACGGCGTATGTGGATCACAAGTCGTTGACTTTCACCATGTTGAGAGTTGATGAGCTGTGATCTGCCCGCCAGCAGCGACGCCTCACTACAGTTTTTAGACATGCGGCCGGGAACTTCAACCCTGTTGCGGACTGCTTGTCGCGGGTTATTGTGTGTCCTGTGCATGTCGGGATTGATTTTGCAGCTGTGACTGCCGACCAGCCCGGTGACGTGGATGTCCTTACCCTGCGGTCGTCACACACTGGTCTTGTTTTGGAAGATGTGGCTGTGCAGGACAGTTGCGCCGCCCTTCTCTGTGATTCCTCTGATGGCCAGCCCCAGCCAGTATTTCCCAAGGTTTTGCAGTGTCGGGTTTTCTACTCTGTGCACTCACTCTCACACCAAGGGGTCTGTGCATCAGTGAAATTTGTACGTTCCAGGTTTTTCTGGCCTGGTGTTTGTAGGGATATAAAGGCGTGGGCTGCTGCATGTGGGGCATGCAAGCGCACCAAGGTTCATTGGTATGTTAGAGCATCCCTTGAGTCGTCCCCTACTCCGGCCAAGTGATTTGACCATGTCCATGTCGAGGTGGTGGGCCCCCTCCTCCATCGCAGGGTTTTACCCACATGCTCACTGTGGTTGATCGGACCACTAGGTGGTCGGAGGTGGTCCTGTTGTCCTTTACTTCTGCTGCAGATGTGTCTCTGGCATTTCTGTCTTCTTGGGTTGCCCGTTTCAGCACCCCATCATATATCACTTCAGACCTTCAGTTCTTTTTGATGCTCTGGTCAGCGTTGGCTGGGTCTTTGGGGACGACAGTGCACTCTACGACGGAGTACCATACTCAGGTTAACGGTTTGTGCACGCAGTTAGGGTTAGGCCACGCTCTCCGGTGACAACTCAGTGGACCATTTTGAGTCTTGCTAGGGCTGCGCTCCGCTCCCAAGGATGATCTCAACGCCTCCCCTACCCAGCTGGTGTTCAGTCAGCCATTGCATGTGCCAGGGGAATTTTTGCCTGAGAGGTCTGCTCCGACTTTCCGGCTGTTTGCACCCCTCGGCTCACGTTTGCTGGGCCCCGCCTAACACTATTTCAGGCGGTCTTTTGTGCCAGCAGAGCTCATGACGACTCGTTTGGTTTTCGTTGGGCATGACGTTCACTGCTCGCCTCTACAGCCCCCATACGATGTGCCGCTCCTTGAGGTAAGCCCTAAGAGTTTCGTGTTGGACGTGGTTGGGCATAGGAAGCATGTCACGCTGGATCGATTGAAGCCGGCACACAGAATGGCGAGCGAAGATGGGTCCCCTTTCCAGGTGCCCTGCCGTGGCTGCCCTTTATCCTGGCCTGCAGCAGCACCTCCGCAATTGCAGTGTCCGGCACCTCCTGTCGTCGAGCCCAAGGGATTCTGCAGCCGTTTCGGGAGACTCATCAGGACACCCTTGCAGGGCTAGTTGTATTCCCTGAGTCCCATCCGGGCATTCGTGGGAGGGGCTTGTGTGACAAATATGAAAGGATGTGGTCTCTCAACCCACAGGACTAAGGGCCGGGGGGCGTGGTTAGAAAAGGAATATATGGCCGTACAAGTTTTAGTCATTTGTTGGTGTTTTAAAATTAAAGAATCAAACCCCTCCATGCCTCTGCCATTATTTCATCACCGAAACACCACTGAAAGAGGTCTGTCCTCTTTAGAAAAAGCAGGAGTATTGCTCAGTCAGCATTTATCCAGAACACTAAACGCAGGACTGAAATGATCATCTACTTCACTTGTGGCTTTGACACCAACATTTCACATCACAGTTACAACATAACACTGACATAAGCGCATAACCCTTAACACAAGACAAACACTCTTTAAAACAGTTGTAACAGTCCCTTGTTCTATTTCCCATATCACACAGTCCTTGCCTCATTTACATACCGATCACATCCCATGGACACCACGGACATGTGGTGTCAAGACATGACATTTTTTTCTGTTTTTAGCCATTGTTTTAAACATTGTTATTCGTAGTAGAATGCAGATTTAACATAGTTGTTAATGTTCTCCTGATGGGATTTGAGAAAAACTCAAACCCCATTTGTTAAACTTTATTTTGCTCCGGCTTAATAAAAAGGTAAAATTGCTGTGTTATACATCTCAACATGTAAAAAGTGGCACTTCGACCAGATAATCAGCCTTACTTCCTTTGTCACAACAGGATGGCATATTGGTGGATATGTTTGTTGACTTCACTTGTGTTGAAGGTAGTTGCTGTAGCCTTTTTATTGACTAAAATGTTTTACTTTTGGAAAGAAAGCTAATTATCTGCCAGGTCCATTCTCCAGGTTAGACATCAGTTGAGAACAAATGCAGTCATGTAAAAAAATGTCCTCTCACTAAAAATGTAATGGGGAAGTTTATATAATTCTTGAGAACCTCAAACACATACATATGAAAAAGCCTCTACTTGATTGTTTTTTAGCAGATTTTATTTAGCAGATTTGATTTTGTATCAGTGATAAAACAAAAGAAAAAATAACAGTAATGATGCCGGTCACACCTCTGATACCTGCCAGTGTAACAGCTGAAAAATTACAAATTTGTTGTAAATTTTGCTTTTCTTGTGTTTGTGTGAATTTTAAATTTGCGGACTAGCTGTTCTGTATCCGAGGCCTTTAGGTTCATCATCAGCAAGCTTTTTAGATATCTAACTTATTTCATCATCAGAGGAATGCGTTATTCGGAAACACTGAGCACAATAATGGTTGGGTCAAGCTGAAAGAGAGGAAGACATTTCATAAGCTAATATTATTCTCTCAAATTAATATTTAATAATAATTTTTAATTATTGTTTGCCATGATTTATTATTCAATTAAATAATCAAATCCGAGTTCATATAAGGCAGTGAACTTTTTGTTATGTAAAGACAGAGGGGAGAAAATTTAGAAATAGAGCAGGCATTTATGAGCAGTAAAAAGCCAATTGTGTGCCTATAAACTCATACGCACACACAAACACTGGTTAGGGTTGTAAAAGTGAATGAAGTGACCAGTGCTGACCACCCCGGGATCACAGATTGGTTTGGTTCCTCTGGGTTGTAACCCCTGGCTCCAAAGGGGAAAGGTTGAGTGCCTCTACAACACGGTGCTAATAATCCATTTAACACCCTTCAGCTGTGTTAGTGTAGATCTTCAGAGAGTGTGTGTGTGCATGTGTGTAAGTGACAGACTGTCGTTAAGTACTTCAACACCACCACTGTGTGAACTTTGCCCTCAAATTTGACAGTTTTAGAAGTTGTCTCTTTTTAAGACATGTAGTTCATTTAATGAAATTGCTTCCAAATGTTCACGGAGAAAACATCTGGAGCATATTCATTAGATATTGGAGATTTAGTTTGAATGATTATATATCACAAACAGCTCACAGCACAGTCAGTGTTTACAAAAGGCATTAGATGTGAATTTAATCACAGAAAAAGAGTTTACAACCATTATCATTATACTTTTCTTTATTTAATCATGATCTTTTTTCCACTTTCACATTCCCTATCTACAATGTAGCCTTTAACCTTCATTTAGAGTTCACGGGGGGGGGGGTGGAACCTACCCCAGCTGTCAATGGGTGAGAGGCGGTCTCCCCTGTCTATCACAAGGGCCACATATAGAGACACTGCAACCATTTACTTTCTCTTTCATCCATGTGGGTCTCCAATCTGCTAGCTGCATGTAGACTGTGGGAAGAAACCAGAGAACTGTGCAGACAAAGGGAGAACATACAAACTCAACAGGAACCAAACTCTAGTCTTGAGGAAGGCCCTCCGTTGGAATAGAAACCAGGGAACCTTATTCTTGCTGTCAGGCGGAAGCGCTGACCATTGAACCAATGTGTCACCCCATTTTACAGCTTCCACTGCAAGAATAAAAAGAACATTACAATGTTATTGGGGGAAAAGCATTTTAACTTAATTTGTATTAATATTGTGACATCTTTTTATCCTTGTATTTTGTGAGCATTTGTGACTTTTTTTTTTTACTGATGTTTTTTTCTTGATGTTTTTTTGAGTACTATCATTGTGTGGCAACAATGCTTTATAGTACTCGCCACTCTCCTTCCCTCTAACGGGATTGGATGTCATTTCGTCATTCTTTCAATAAAAAACTCTATTTATTGGCTGTTAATAGACAGAACCATGATTAAGATCATTTATTTTCCTCCAAATAGCCTAATAGCACAATATATTTCAAGTTAAAAAAATACTTTAACCCAAAACAGAGGGTCTAATGGTGGTATATATTCAAGAGTAAAATTGGATTGTCAATAAAAAAAATAAAGTAATGTAGGGATAATATACATGGTTTGACCTCGAATAAACCATCTGTTAGCGAGAAACACAAGAGGACATGGACATTTCACGTTGCCAAGTGAGATATGACATCAGTGGAGCCCACACTTTTATGAATATTTCAGCTGCATTTGACAGCCAGTGAATGCAAACGCATGAATCAAGGGACGTCCCATGTAGCTCTGATAATGTCACATATGTCTTGTAAAACAGCAACCTCTATCCTAGACATGTAAAGGACAGACAGAATTATCACACTAAAACTTTTTTTTTTTTTCATTGTTTCCAAGTAGTATGTAGTGATTTATGTGCTCTGCACTTTTTTAAATACTGCATTAAAATGGATTGTATTTATTAGATAGAAGTAGCTACACACATTCTGGTTAGTTTTGATGTAATCTCTGCAAAATGGGAGCATTCCCACATGTCACAAATCCCTCCCTCCCCAAAAAATAAAAATAAAATGACAAAAACAACAATGGCAAACAACAAAACAACAAAAACAGCGACTGAGCAGCTCTCAGAGGGGGCCGTGGCCAGCGTCCCCTTTCAAGTACAATTGCGGCAAAAATCTTCAAAGCTGAGCCGAGCGGGAACCTTTGTTTTCCTCCCAATCCGCACGGCTTGAACCTGACCCTGTTTCTTCAAGCCTGGTGGAGGATAACATGTTCCTACAGTTAGATAGCGTAAGAGTACATTTTCTTATGACTTATTCATCTTTTCCCCCTCTCTCTCCTTAATTTATAATTCATTTGATCTAAAATTTCATTAATTTTCTAAAATGTTCCAATTGGGGCTTTTGCTGGGCCCAGACGAAGGTTTTTTTTCTTTTTTTTTTTCTTTGTCCAACCCTCTTTTGTAGTCAGCTATTATTCTTTTATGTAGCAGCCTTGTAGAGGTTATCATCTTCTGAGGGCAAACAGCACTCGCTGGAAAAGTTTTAATCAGCTTTAATGAGTGGGGGTCAGTGCTGGAACCAGCGAGGGAGACACGCTGACAGAAGCGCATGGAGGAAGTGAGAGAGAACGACAGCCAGCCTGTAAAACGTCCAGACATTTTAATATTTTTCTAATCTCTTTTGATTCTCTCATTTGCACTTTTTTATTTTGCCCATCCTTCTTGTCCAAATCAAATTCCACTCGAATTGCACTGGCATCTTGGACACGGTAACTGATGGTAGATAATGTATAAGAAATTCATTTAAGTTCTGTGATCTTCAAAGTATCATCCCACTCAGACTCTACAATACTTAGAAGGTGAAAGTTCTCTGTCAATATCCATCAAAATATGTCCAACATGGCCAAGAGGAGAGACAATTATGTTTGAAATCCTCTTTCTTAAATTCCTCTTATATGATAACACTATTTAGTCTTTTTGCTTCGACAATCCCTGGCTTTTTATCGTTCCCTGAAATCCTCAGATATCCCACTTTTTTACCTTACCGTCATTAAGTTACCTTGCCTTTTTGCACTTTATCAAATGTTACTGGCCTTTCTCCTGGCTTTAGCCTTGGACTCTAATCTTCTTCCAGGAGATAGTCTAAGCCATTCTGTTATTAGCATTTTACAGCCAAGGCCAAGTCGCTCTTCATGGCATGGGCTATTTCTCCTTTCAGACTACTAAGATATGACATACCTAGTTTTGATGCAAGGCCATTGCAAGGATTTACTGGTTCAGGCAGACTCTTTTACATCTGTGAGAGACAGGTTTTTAGCTTTCAAAGCTCTCTTTGCTTAACAAAGAACCTAAAAGACCAGATGACAATTGGTCAAGTGGTCATTAAAACATTTGTATCAGCATTCTTCAGGTTCTTCACAATACCCTTCTGACATGATTAAAGAAACTGTGACACTACCAAGGTTCGGAAAGTTCAGGAACAGTGGAGAATAACATGAAATCCAATTCTTTTATAATTTTGGAGACACAAGCACATGACCTGAAAAACAAAGCAGCATGAACAGGATTCAGGTCATCCACCTTGACCAGAGTTGGTATACTGTAATGATTTGTTGGCATTTCAGTCTGGAAGCATTCGTAACAGCCTGATGACTGAGGAGATTTTTAAAACCCTGATGGTCAAACCTTCATGCAAAATGAAGTAGAAAGGTAAAGTTACATAGACATGTAATATTTTTTTGCTTAACTGGTGCTGTGGTACAACTGAAGCTGTGCTTCAATGCTGTTTGTGAGACAGATAATAAAAAAAGTCATTGTAGATTGAAAACTGACTTGGGTTTCATTTATACCAAAGTGTTCCTTGCCGAAAAGAAAGAGAGTCTTGAAAGGATACACAACTACATGTACAAAAATGTAACCTTGTAATCCAAAGAAGTATTAGGCACTTTAGCATGAGTACAAGTGCACATTTGCACATGAACATCACACCAAATGATTAACCAATATCATTATTCAATAGAAGACCAAGGCTTGGGAAGTGATATCATGAATCATCCAACATAGATAGGTCACCAAAATTCAATAAAAAAGCTCTTTGTAAAAATGGACAACAACATAAATAATACAAATAATACTAATTCCACAAATAAAATACTAATAACTCCTATACTACTATCACTACTTATAGTCATGATATAGTTACTTATAGTATACCTAAAGTCAGAGTTAATGATAATGATAATGATAATGATAATTCATCAGAGCAGTAAGTATGACTTACATAACCCCCTCTGAATAGTACTCATATAAGTGAATTTGACTTAATCTTCATCATACTTCACTTGCCTTATGTTTCACTTGCTGTTTTTATGCAGCAAGTGAAGCTGATGAATGTGGACAATTTAAGAGAGGCAAGGGTAGATGAGGTGACTATTGTAGACCACAAAGTAGCAGAGATTACTAAAAGTGAAGTGAGGAAGGCATTGAAGGGGACTGAGAGAAGGAAGGCAGTTGGTCCTGATATACCTGTGGAGGTGAGGAAGTGCTTAGGAGAGGCAGCAGTAGAGTTTCTGACTCGATTATTCAACAGGATCTTAGAGGGTGTGAAAATGCCTGAAGAATGGAGATGAAGTTTGTTGGTGCCTATTTTTGAGACTAAGAGGGGTGGGACATAATTGCGGCAACTATAGAGGGATAAATTGGTGAGCCATACAATGAAGTTATGGGAAAGAATAGTGGAAACTAGACTGAGAGCAGAATTCAGTATTTGTGAACAGCAGTTCACATGGCCTCATGCCTAGAATGAGTACGACGGATGCATTAATTGCTCTAGGAATGCTAATAGAGAAGTACAGAGAAGGCCAGAGGGAACTGCACTGTTTTTGTAGACGTAGAAAAAGCATTTGACAGGGTGCCAAGAGAGGAGCTCTGGTATTGTATGGGGAAATCTTGAGTAGCAGAGAAGTACGTTAGATTGGTACGGGACATGTATGCTAGGTGTGAAACAGCGGTGCAGTGTGCTGTAGGGGTAACTGAGAGGTTCAAGGTGGAGGTGGGACTCCATCAGGGATCAGCTCTGAGCCCCTTGTTGTTTCCAGTGGTGATGGACAGGCTGATAGATAAGGTTAGACACGAATCTCCATGGACCACGATGTTTGCAGATGACATTGTGATCTGTAGTGAGAGCAGAAAACAGGTAGAGGAAAACCCAGAGAGGTTGAGGTATGCGCTGTAAAGGAGTTGAATGAAAGTTAGTCATAGCAAGACAGAGTTTATGTTTGTGAATGAGAGGAACTCAGGTGGAACCGTGAGGCTACAGGGAGTGGAGATCAAGAAGTTGGAGGATTTCAGGTACTCGGGGTCAACAGTTCAGAGCAATGGAGAGTGTGAAAAAGAGGTGAAGAGACAGGTTCAAACAGGTTGGAATGGGTGGAGAAAATTGTCAGGGGTATGGGATAGAGACTATCAGCCAGAATGTACGGAAAGCTGTACAAGACAGTGGTGAGACAAGCGATGCTATATGCCCTACAAACAGTAACAATGACAAAAAGACAGGAGGCTGAGCTTAGGGTTGCAGAGATGAGAATGCTGACGTTCTTTTTGGTAGAGACCAGAATGGATAGGATCAGGAATGAGTCTATCAGAGGAACAGCAAATGTCAGATGGTTTGGAGAGAAGGTCAGAGAAGGTAGACTGAGGTGGTTTGGTCATGTACAGAGGAGGGAGAGTGAATATATTGGTTGAAGGATGCTGGAATTGGAGCTGCCAGGCAGGAGGTCTAGAGGAAGACCAAATAGAAGATTTATGGACGTAGTGAGAGAGGATATGAAGGTAGATGGTCTGAGAGAGGAGGATACAATGAATGGGGTTTGATGGAGATGGTTGATTTGCTGTGGTGACCCTTGAAGAGACAAGCCGAAAGGCGAAGAAGACTGTGATGGTGAAAGATGATGACAATTTTGTTCTTTTTATTAGGACTAGAAATAGCAATTGGTAGAATCTGGTACAACTGTACAGTCTCCTAATAAATAGATACATGAAATGAAATGAGGGCATCTTTGCATGCTCGATATTTATAGACAAGGCTTATTTTATATATTTATTCAGGTCCAACTCCCTTCTCAAAAAGTGCATAACAAAGAGGATGGTACCATTTACCAAAGCAATGTGATCATATTGTCTCAGACAGCTCCTGATTTCATTTGCAGATTTAATTTTCAACTTAAAGCAGTCAGTGACCTCTTACCTTTCATCATTGATAAGTTTAATGTTTTAGTATTCAATTCTATTACTACAATATACCTTATTATCCCTTGTACCTTTTTTTTAGTTTCTCTTAAGCATCTAGCACTAATAGCAAAACAATTGCCCCCACAAATGTCTTTCAACCTGAAACATGTTCTTAGAATATTACATTCATTTGACAGTAGTGTAAAATTGTTACCATCAAAAAATAAAGTAACTTTTATTCCCATTTTCTTACTATTGATATGCACCATGCGACATGAAACTCTTGTGGAATTCACACAACTGTTTAACTTAAAGGCACAATCAAAATTTCTCACTGTGATACAACGTAAACTGAAGTTAAACTTTCCTTTCTGGTAAAGAGGATTCAGCAGCAATTACAAGGATTTTTTTTTGTTTTTGTTTCTTGAATCTGTGTTGTATCCTGAAGCTGTGGTCAATTTTCAACACTAGACGATAGATCCCAATATGAAATTCCACCTTCCTTTCACACAGTGAGGCCACAAAGCTCCATTGATCTTATTCTTGCAAGCATTAGTATGTTTTCCTCCCTTGTATGCCAAAGGAAAAGGTTAGTGTGTGTATATGTGTGAGAGTGTGTGCATATGCTTGGTCCATATCTCCATCATCCCTATTATCTCTTTCCCCACATATCGAAATGTCACTACATCTTTCTTGCAAATGTCTTCCTGTGTGCGTGATTTTCTGAATGCACGTGTCTCCTTTACATGCATATTGCGCACCTGCATTAAAGTCATTGTGTCTGTTTCAGCACTGAATTTATAACAGGGTGTGTGTGTGTGTGTGTGTGTGTGTGTGTGTGTGTGTGTGTGTGTGTGTGTGTGTGTGTGTGTGTGTATATGTATTAGTGTGTGTGTGATCAGATTGTGATGCAAGCTAACATCACCAGGCTCCCAGTGGCGCAGCAGCCCGTGCTCAGAGGGCCAGCGCTTAGCCCTGATGTCGATAAGCGGTCGCTCTTCAAAGAGCGCTGAGCAAAAACGGCTCGGCCCTGTCAAAGCTGGACAAATTCCCCGCTAACACCCTGAGCCTCGCTGCTTGAACAGTTCAAAGAGCAAGAGGAAGAAAAGCCAGGGATGGAAGGGAAAGGGGAGGCAGTCTAAATATATATATAATTACATACATAATATATATATAACATCAGCAAGTCTGCTGGAGGTGAAGCCCAGGTGGATGTAACACACAGCAGCAGAGGGGCCTTCTAATTAGGGTTTCCTCAACTCCTTCAGAATATAATGATCATTTTGAAGGCATTAAAGTCGGACCTTTCATAAAAGCTCAAAACAGATGTTACAGCATCATCACGTTTCACTTTTAACACATAAGTGTTTTCAATGCAGAAGGACAAATTTTGAGTCATACAGAATCCTATAGGAACATCAAGGCTCCCTATATTTGACCCTTAGAGGGAATTTTCAGGATCATACAAAAAATGATTTTTTAGATTTAAATTATCATTATCATCACCATCATTAGTAGTAGTAGTATTACTAGTTGCAGTAGTGGTAAATGTAATATGTTCATGAAGGTACTTAATCATGGGTTAACAAAAAGTCAAGCTTCTTCAATTATGACAACTTGTGTGGAGTTTCTCATACCTATTAATCAGTGTGAAAGATAGAGTAGAATGTTTGGTGTGCTATTGGTTCCGTGTCACTGGGAAGCAAAACGTATTACCGTATTTTCACAACCATAAGGCGCGCCATAGTAAAGGGTGCAGTCCCACACTCCCCCCTTTAACGTTCTCATGGTGTCCTCTACTACAGCTTTTCATTATAATCCGCAGGAAGTTGCTGCGCTACCAAAGTCCTGGTCCGGATGGAAAAATGGCACAGTTTCATGAAACAAAAGCACCAAGATGGACCTCCTTGGAAAAGGATCAATTTTCATTTATTGCGCTGGCGTTACTGCATTTAGTCAAATGGTGACCGTGGAAAAGCTTCCACTCGTTCTTTGCTGGATGATCCACTGCTTGAGTCTTTCGTCCAACTTGCCTTATGTCCGCGGAAACTCAGCTGCGTCCACTTGCGAACCATCAATTCATTAATCTTAAATTCTCTCGCGGCTGCTCGATTTCCATGTTCCTCCGTGTAGCTGGTGGCCTTCAGTTTTAATCTGTGTTTATATCCAATCAACGCCCACACTTCCCCATTTAACGACTCATGGTGTTCTCTACTACGTCCGTCTTACAACAACACGCGCACTGCACTATAGGGCGCGTCGCACATTTTGAAGAAAATCTAATACTTTTAAGTGTGCCTTATAGTCGTGAAAATACGGTAATTTGGGTAACTCACCTGGGTTCAAACAGAGCTTGTTGGGGTCTGTCTGGAGTGGACCATAGACCCCTCGGGATTAGGCATACATACAGATGGGTCTGTAGACAGATTGTGGCAGTGCAGTGAAGGTCTCCTCTTGACAAAGATAGCATCTTTGACTGGTCTCAAAAACAATATGTCTTCAGTGGAAATCGCTATATTCAAAGGTTTGACCCTTGTTCTTGAGTTGAAAATTTACCAAGGATCCCTGACTTCCAGAGACATCTCTCTTGTGTTGGGTGATCTGATGGTGCAGTGGTTATTTCCCTTCCCTGATGTAGAGGTCATCACATTCCTCATTGCTCTTAACACCATACACCACATTCTCATCCTTGTGTCGGTGTGGTCTGTCCTTGGGGTGCACCAACCTCTGCCTTGGGGAGTTGTATGTTGTGAAATCCACTGGGACTTGATATTTGTTAATTGTTTTCCTCTAATGGTGGTAATGTATGGTATTTTACTGGCCTTGCATTAATTGTTGTCTTTGTCTTGGCATGTTCCATTTCTGTTGGTTGTTTTGACCCAATTAGGATAGCCACAAGATTTTAAGGAATCCCAAGCACGCTGCTTTTCTGTTCTCCTTTCTTTGGCAGCAATAGTTATATTCTCAGCCTGATGATGGAGAGTTCTGATGACCCACAAGTTTATCTATTTATTTATCTATTTATCTATTTATCTATTTATCTATTTATCTATTTATCTATTTATCTATTTATCTGGGTAGCGGTACCTCAGTTGGTAGAGAAGACTATTGGAAGGTTAGTGATTTGACTCCCTGCTCTGCTCCTTCTGTCTGCATTCCCAAATGTCTTTAAGACGGACAAACCACGGTCCGCGGGCCACATCCAGCCCGTTGGTCTTTTCAATTCAGCCCGCAAAATATTGGTACAGAATTCATATTTGATGTGAATGATTGAATGATTGGATCAATGAGTGTCGGAGCTCAAACAGAAGATTATTTCATTTTTGGAGCTATTTGAGAACACTTGAGAATTTTTCTGAACTGAACAGATTTGCTTTGTGATTCAGCCTTTACTGTGGACGTACTGACACACATGAATGAGCTGGACATGAAGCTCCAAGAGAAAAACTGATTTGTGCGAGAAATGCAAGCCTTCGTCAGAGCCTTCTGAAGTCGTCAGAGCCTTCAAAACCAAGCAAATGACAGACGAGTCTGATATGTACTGTTAAAAAATGCGTTTTTGTTTTATTTATATGTATCGTATCTTGTGCTGACTCAGCCCGACCGTCAAATTTTAAAAGTCAATGCGGCCCCTGAGCCAAAAAGTTTGTCCACCCCCAGTTGCTCCCCAAAGCCTGCATGTCAATCGTGCTGCCACAGTGTGTGAGTGTTGGGCTGAACGGGTGAATGTAATGCACTTAAAATGCGTTGAACCTTGAAGGTGATATATGCTATAAGTTTATTCTTATTCTTATTCTTATTCTTATTCTTATTCTTATTCTTATTCTTATTCTTATTCTTATTCTTATTCTTATTCTTATTCTTATTCTTATTCTTATTTTTATTCTTATTCTTATTCTTATTCTTATTCTTATTCTTATTCTTATTCTTATATGTCTGCATGTCGGTTCTCTGGCATGGTTCTCGTAAATGTTGTAGTACCTCTTCATTTATTCATTTATTTGTTTGTACATATATTTATTTATTTATGTATTTCTCTGACATTGCTACACACAAGTGATTATAATAATTCATAATTATTAAATATAATAAGAGCGATTGGAACATTTTGAATTTTAATTCTAAAAATGGCCTGATTTTGTTGAAATCTAGCAATGAGTTATGTTAGTATTCTGTAGATATTAAGACATAATTTCAGGTATGAATGAATATCTGAAATTTGAATGTTTTTTGTTTTTTTTCTCTGGAAGACCTTCTGCATTGTCCAATACCTAAGAAAGGACATCTGAGTGCTCTAAATGACTTATGGCACTTATGTCACATGTCATGGAATCATGTGCTGGTACTCCAGCACCTGAACGACCAACTTTCTGCTTCCAAGGACCCTCTGCAGTTTGCATACAGGTAGGACATGGGTGTGGAGGATTCAATCATCTTCCTCACTCATAGGGCCCTGACCCATCTGGAGGGTACAGTAAGCACTATGAGAGTCACATTCTTTGACTTCTCCAGTGCTATCAACAGCATCCAACACACCCTCCTCAAGGACAAGCTGCTGAGTACGCAACTTCACCCTGTCATCACTGCCAGGATCCTGGACTACTTCCGAGGCCGTGGCATTCTGCACAGGAGTTCCCCAAGGTACTGTCCTGTCCTCATTTCTCTTCAAGATTCAAAGCGTTGTGTTTCCTGTACAGTGAAATTCCGACTTTGCTGTCCGCTCTGCATTTGGATATTTGCTGATAGAAAGCGTGTAAACATTATCATAAATAATATTACAGAAATGAATATGAACATTACAATAGAACAGTGGCAGTGCAATAAGACGCTTGAGTGCAGCTTGGTGTGCAACTCACAAAGCACAGGTGTAAGGATGAGTATAATTTAAGTGGCAGTAGAGTTTACATGTGCCAGGAGAAGAATGAGTGTCAGCTGTTTAATTGTCTAATGCAGTTTGGTAGAACGAATTCTTTAATTGTGTCGTTCTACATTTCACACTCCTGTACCTCCGCCCGGAGGGTAGGATGCACTGCAGAGAAGGCAGTGGAGTTCTGGTGATCCTCTCTGCAGTCTTTACCACTTGCTGCAGGCGTCTACGGTCCAGAGCAGTGGTGCTGCCATACCACACAGTGATGCAGCTGGTCAGGATGCTCTCAACAAAGCAGCTGTAGAAGTTGCTGAGGATCTTGGCTATATGCGAAACCTCATCAGCCTCCTCAGGAAGTACAGCCACTGTTGAGACCTCCTGACCGTCCGCATGGTGTTGAGGGACCAGATGAGGTCCTTGCTTATGTTAACACCCAGGTATTTGACGCTGCTCACCCTCTCAACCTCAGGAACTTGGAGGAACAGTGGCTGATAAGGTCCCCTATCCTTTCTCATGTCCACTATCATCTTCTTGCTGTTGCCCATGTTGAGGGTGAGGTTTTTGTCCTCACAATACTTCACCAGACTGGCCACCTCCATTCTGTAAGCCATTTCGTCTCCACTGGTGATGCGGAGACGAAATAGCTGAGGTCCTGTTACCTGCCCTGACAGTCTGGGGGTCTGCCAGTCAGGAAGTCCATGAACCAGTGACAGATGGTAGGGTGCAGGCCAAGGGTAGACATTTTGTACAAGTTTATGGGGTTCGACCGTGTTGACTACAGAGCTGTTGTCCACAAAGGGCATCCTGATGTAGGATGTCATTGTTTTCTGGGTGGGAGTGGGAGTAGTGGAGGGTGAAATCTGAGGTGGACCTTTTTGGCCGATATGTGAATTGAGGGGGGGGTTCAGGGTTTCCGAATGTTGTTCTGTATGTGGGCCAGCAACACTCTCAAAGCACTTCATGATAATAAGAGTGAGTGCTACTGGCCTGTAGTCATTCAGGCTAGTAGGTGGGCTCCTCTTAGGGAGGGGGACAATGGTTGTGCTCTTGAAGCAGGTGAGGAAAGTGCTCTGGCTGAGGGAGAGGCTGAAGATGGCGGTGAGAATGTCAGCCAGCTCATTGGCACAAGCTCTGAGGGCCTGCCCCGGGATGTTGTCCGCTGCCTAGCAGGGGTTGAACATCATGGAGCTTACCTAGCTCTGCCATGGAGATAGTATGTAAACAGCAGCTAATAGGGACGTCATTTAAAAATAAATACTCCACATCTGACAAACAGTGCCTTCTTACAGTCCACATGTCCCCAGACCACGCATTGTTCACAATCACACACATGCCTCCCCCTTTAGCCTTACCAGAGGTGACGGCTGGTCCCCTCGGTTTATGGAGTGGGTCTGCAGCTGAATGGTTCCGGGACTCTGTCTGAGAGCAAGGTCTCAGAGAAGATCAGGGTGCAGCATTCCTTGATTTCACGCTGGGTTGTGATCCTGGTCCTCAGCTCAGGCTTTTGGCCTAGCATGTAGCCCACCCCGCTTGTCATGCTTGCGTTGTGGTCTCTGAGGCGCGTCCTCGGGCCGGTCTGTCCACTCAGGCTCAGTGCTTTAAGGCCATTCTGGGGGTGGTGGTGGTCACGGGAGGGTACGATGATCTGTAACTCTGGTGGTATAAAACCTGTAAATTTTGGCTGTGTTTGCTTGTTGGCGATATGTGAAATTATCTGCCTGCTGTAGAATAGCGGAAGCATTCGCGTACTGTAGAAGGAGTTGTCCTTAGAGTGGAGGAGTCCGCTCTAATTGAAAAAAAGCCAGCATGTGGATGTGGACCAAGCAAACACGTTGGTGCTGTTATGACAATTGACATCTAATGTCCAGTACAACTCTGGTTCCGGAGGTTCCAGTAATTATGAAATTTAATTTCAGAGGGATTCATATTTTTCATTTTTTTTCATATGTGCAAAAGCATACAAATTGACACTGTTAATGCAAATAAGGCCATTACATCAAACCAACAATACAGCAGTGTCAAAAACACAATTGTCTTCAGTCCACTAAAAGAGCAGCATACAACATATAGCTAGGGGCACTTTGTAAAAGCAAAGTTGACAATGTTGAAATTATAGTTACTAGTCCAGAAGTTTGGGTATATCACAGCGGGTATATCATACTCCACTACGCACAAAATTTCAACGGTTCCACTGTCTCTTCTGTGCAAGCATCGACCTGCCTGCCTTCAGGAGACCATTTACTCCAAAAACATGCCAAAATGACCAGCAAAGCTTTGCCCATGGAACAAAGAAAGATGTGAAGAGTTAGAACACAGGAAGAAAAGAGGGATAAAAAACATGGCCTCAGCAATTCCTCTTATTTTTTTTTCTATCATTGGCATTCATTTGTCCGCCAGAACAACAAATTATTCTCTGCTTCTTTTTTTCCCCCTTTTATCTGCCTTTCAGACATTAATTATATATTTATGTATAGAATATGCAAAAAGAGCTGAGAAATGTTGGAGAAGGCAAACTGATTAAAAATTAAACAATGCAGAAAATCACTCTGTTACCTAAAGGGATGCTACAGTACATCTTTCTATTTTTTTTTTATCTTTATCTTTACTCCCTCTCTCCCTCGACGCTTTCATTTGTTTTGTTCTTTCTTCTTTTTTTTTAGTTGGGAGATTTCTTTAAAGCTGTCTGCTCCGCAGGCACTCATGCTTCCCACAGACAGCTGCAGCGTGTGTGTTCTGCATATGCCCAACTTCTCTGTGCACGCATATATATGTGTGTGCGTTTCTATGTGTGTGTGTGTGTGTGTGTGTGTGTGTGTGTGTATGCACATGTGCATGTGTGTGTGAGTGTGTGTGTACAGCAGCAGCAGTAGCATCATCCAGGCTATTTGTCATGGCGCAAGCTGTTTGCCGGGTCAGTCCAGATAAACTAATGTGTCAGTGCAACAGGGCTCCGCCACTGACCAGAGCGCCTGCAATATGCAAAGACTTTGAATTATTTCTCTGCCCTGTGGCTCCCCCCCCAGAACACCATGCAAAAACTAAAGAGAAGGCGGCGGGGGGAGGTGGGGAGGGATGGGATGAGGGAGTACAATGGGGAATAAGGGGGGACAGCAAAGGGAAAAAAGATATTGAAGGGTAGTGAAACGAATAAAAAAGAAGAAGGAATGGTGGAGCAGAAGAGAGTTGCCTACCAGCAGAGGAAGACAAAAACACAACACAACATAGGGAGTAAAATGGAGGTGGGGGCTGTTATTACCCTCAGGGGAGGTGTGACCAGCCATCTTGTGAGGACTGACAGAGGTTTAAGTGGCCAAATTGAGTCTAACACTTGCAAGGTCAAAGGGCCGCTGGTCTCACTGATGACTGTCTGTGTGAGTGTGTGGGATCGCATTGGTTTTCACAGGACAGCTTTAGCCACAGTCTGGCTGCTATGACAGATACCACTATGCACTTCAATGGAGGTGCTGAGACTATATATAGACCCATTTGGTAATTCATATTTCACTGATTATTCTATCACTTAATTTACACATCATAGTTAAGGGGAAGATTAATTTTTCCTCTTTTTTAGAAAATGTAGCATAGCATTCTCACATCCTTGTAATTGTTCATTTAGTAAGTTTTGATTAATTTGATCAATGATTAATGCTTTCTAATTCTAAAGAATTTTCATAGGCCTTTCCGAAGCAACCTTATATTTTCCTTCTCTTAATGCAATTCTACGGTATGCCGGCTGAGAAGTTTCAAGATATTTGTTTGTGTTTTTTTCACAGCCATGTACAAATATGGCATGAGGAGAAAATATGTTCATGCCTCCTTCTGAGTACCTGGTGATGCCCAGAGGCGATGCAATACTTTCTCTTACAATTCAAACACGCAATTCCATATTATTTAGGCCATAGGCTTTGAAATGGTGATGAGCAAATATCAATCAAAATCCTAAAGAGAAATAAAATAAAAAAAATCTTTTTAATCAACTGGAACCACATAAATATATCACTTACCATTTTCCCAGCCATGTTCACTCCGTCACTGTTCATTTATTCATGTGCACTCAACTCCTAATTATGATGTTTCCAACCGCACTTGAAGGCAGTGTCTGTTTTGTCTAATGGGGTGTGGCTGCAAGTACTGGCTTGTGTGATGATGTGTGCGGTCACAGCATAAGCTTCTCTGTAATCTAGGAGATACAACTGCAGTTAAATGTTTGTTTATTAAAAGCACATATTAGACGAACAACATTTGTGTATGTGATGAAAAAAGTGCTCATGTAGCGTCAAATATAGTCCGGCATGTACTATACACAGTGTTATACAGGCACAAAAAAATGATTTGCACGATAAAACAACCCATTATAACAACACCAAGGCATCATTTGCAAGGGGATTATTTTTCCTATTAGGAAACCATCTTTACATAATGTGTCTGCAAAAGAAGCACATATGTTACATCCAAATGAAACCCTTTATTTTGCTCAAGTTCCTATGACCACAGATGTTGTTGTTTAAAGCATCCTGCACTGTTGTTGTGTCTGGGTTGTGACACATATCTCGGACTCCTCAGATGATCTGCATATCTTCAGGGCTGGAGTCGAGCATCTAGAAATGAGAAAATGTGAACAACCATCATGATTTATATGAAATGACCCTTTAATTTATGTGTCTAAATTGGTTATGGATGATGTTTAGAACTTTTTTAACCGTGAGAAAAGAGAAAGAAGGAATTTTTTTTTTTTTGTGTGTTGGTGATGAAATTATCTAAAGATAGGGAACATACATTCAACTGCACAGAATGTTCTCCTCAGAACCCACATTAGTCAAACAGAACTGGCAATTTACCCAAACCTTACTGTATGTTTGTAATCGTAATGAAGGCACATATTTATGTGCAAAGGCCTGTACCTCCACCCACCACCCAAACACAAATTCACTCAGCTATACAGATGCTAGTGATCATTATGGCGTTCTGTTTTGTCAAGCCTTGGATTTGGATGTTTTGCCTGGAGCTGACAGCCACGTGAGAGGATTTTTTTTTTTTTTTTTTTGGCCAAGGATCAGACACATTGGTGTATTAGAATGTCAGCTTAAAATTAAAATAAACAACTCTGGGGTGGAAAAAGGTTTGGTGATACCATATCAACCTCCCCCCTGGACTGCTTGGTATGGCCGTGGGACAGAGGGGAGATTGACAGGTGGGCTGGCAGCATCTCACTGCTGCAGGGGGTGTTCCCAGTTTGAATGGCAGGAGCTTTGGGTCTAGTTTCAGAATCTAAGGATAAATGATAACATTCAAGGTTTGTGCGGCTACACACAGATTTATACACAAAAATATAAGCAGTGTTTTGAAGCATAACTACATTCACAGCAAAAAAAGCTTACACTTTGTGTTCGTTGAAAGTTGCCATACTTCTATGCCTGTCAAATTATTATCACGGTAACATACAACTTGCACATGTGAGTCAGCCCTTTTGAGTGATCATTGTCAGTGGGTTTAAGCACAATTTTTCTTTAATTTACCTATCATTATTTTTTTCATCAGACTTGTTGCCATTTAGATTTACCTGGCAATTCAGCACTCACAACTGATAGCATCTGGTTTGAAATCTGGATTATTCATTTTAAATGTGTAATAACATTTCAAATTATAACTTGTGGTTGATACTGGATTGAACATTGTGAACTTTTACATATGATTATATTCATATGCTGTGTCAGTCCTGTGATTGAAGTTGGGTAAAGGCCCAATAGTAAGTGGAAATCTTTACTCGATAAATCAATGGTGATTAAATTAAACGCCTGATTAGAGATCCTTTTAGTATGACGTGAGAGGCCACCCATCTCTGGACTAAGATGGTCAATCACAGTTTTGATTGATGTGTTGCCATGAAATATCACACTTTAGTTCAAAAAGGTCCAGAGCTTTAGGATCTAGAAATATAAGCGATCAAAAGGATTAAGGTCTTAACCTTCTGAAAGTTGAACAGTTCAAGGAAATAACTAACCATTTCTCAGTATTCGTGGATTCTTTCTATTTGATTTCATTTTATTTCCATTTCTATCCTAACTGCAAGTAGTTTTACAACCCTTTTGCTTATACTTGTGTATGCTGTATAACTAACATAAATAAAGATTAATGCAGTAAAGCCTGTTCTTTCATAGATACATTTTGTAAGTAAATATATCTACAGTTCAGAATAATTCTTTTCTATTCATTCATCACTTGCTGTACAGATTTTAACACCAGCCATGATCAAAGTGAGATCTACCTGTGATTTAAATGTGAGGTAGCGATAATTAAAATTCATTATCATAATCGTACAGTTTTTTTTTCATTGTTTTCTTAAATTCACACACTTTTCTTTGCTTTATTTTCTTCTTGAATCTGATTACACCTTCATCTTTCTGTTCTCTTTGAAGGATGCTGTTCAACATGTTAGCGGCCCATCATCTGTTTCCAATTCCACATCTTTAATGTGAGTAAGATTACAATTAGTCTAAATAAAACCTGGCCAGCTAAACAACCTTGAATTTAACATCATGATACTGCTTATCCATGATTGGTTATTTGGCAGGCTCAAGCCAGATCTGTTGAAGGGAACCTGGACATGATTAACATGATTAAAAGTCAATCGAGCAGCAGAACTGAAAGTCAAAGAAAACTGTCCACAGAAGTTTCAGAAATGCCCCTCCTTTTTGTTTTAAGCAGACAGGGTCAAAGCATTTTAGCTTCCGCATCATGCTTAATTTCTGCAGGAAAAACATACTTACTTTTACAGTAAAGATTGGAGGTCCGGGGAGAAGAAATCAGTCGTTTTTGACAGTTGACAGTTTCATCTCACACTGTGTGCACAATTATTAGGCAAGTGATTATTTGACCATATCATCATTTTATCCTTAATTTCCAACTCCAAGCTGTATAAACTTGAATGCTTTTTGGATTTAATGCATATCAGGTGATCTTTTATTTTTTGTGTGTGTAACAAGGGAGGGTGTAGCCTAACACCCAAATCAAGGTGTGCACAATTATTAGTCAGATTCTTCTCCTCGGGAAAAATGGGCCTAAAAAGAGCTTTAACCAACTCTGAAAAGTCAAAAATTCTAAAAACTATTTCAGAGGGATGCAGCACTCTTTAAATATCTAAGATATTGCGATGTGATCACAGAACCAAAATTGATTATTTGTTGCAAATAATCAACAGGGTTGCAAAAAATGTGTTGAGAAGAAAAAATGTACATTAACCCCCAAAGATTTGATAAGAATCAAACATGTAGCTACTAGGAACCCTTTACCCTCCAGTGCTGCCATATTCCATGACTGTAACCTACTTGGATTGTCAAGAAGTACAAGGTGTTCAGTTCTCAGAGACATGGCCCACGCAAGAAAGGCTGAAACCCAACCCCCTCTGAACAAGACACATAAGTTTAAATGTCAAGAATGGGCCAAGAAATATCTGAAGACAGCTTTTTCAAAGGTTGTGTGAACTGATAATATGAGCATAATTTTTGACATACCAGATGAATGGCCCCCCGGTTGGATCAGTAATGGACACAGAGCTCCACTTCGACTAGATGCCATCAAGGTGGAGGCGGGGTACTGGTATTGGCAGGTATTATTAATGACGAGCTAGTTGAACCTTTTCGGGTTAAACATGGACTCAGAATCAACTCTCAGACCTACTGCCAATTCTAGAAGACACTTTCTTCGAGCAGGGGTTCGATTCCAGGCTCCTCTTAGTGTGTCAAAGTATTATTGAGCAGGACACTGAACCCCTAACCGCTCCCCCTGGCACTAGCTGACGGCAGCCTACTGTTCATGGTTCATCCATGATGGGTTATTTGCTGTGTACAATTTCCCCACAGGGATTCATAAAGGATACATTATTATTAAGACAACGCTCCATTACATGCATCAAAGTACTCCATAGTGTGGCTGGCCAGTAAAGGCCTTAAGGACGAAAAACGAATCACATGGCCCCCTTCTTTACCTGATGTAAACAGCACAACTCTCAGAACAGTGTCTGGGAAGCTTTGGTTGCGGCTACACAAAAAGTTAATTCTGACCAGATCAAGAAACCGATTGACTCCATGAATGGAAGGCTTGTGACGGTTATCAAAAAGAAGGGTAGCTATATTGATCACTGAGGTTGTCTTCTTTTAAATTTCACAAATGTTTATTTGTAAATTTTGAGTTTTTTTATTGATTTTTCTTTAACAGATGAAAATAAACAAGTGAGATGGGAAAATCTTTGTTTTTCATTCAGTTGCATAATAATTCTGCACGCTAAAAGATGTTGAATAATGGTGTACATGTGTACATATATATATTCTCTTAAGAAAGCCAAAACTTCACAGGGTTTGTTAAAGTTTTGGATTGACCAAAAGCACTGTAGTTGAGCAATACCAAAATTAATCTTCAAGCAACTTGCCTAATAATTGTGCACAAAGTGTAGTATAAAAGTATTTAGCACAAGCTGCTGTTCAAGTATTTAATATTGAACCTTAATATTAAACACAAACAGCGGAAAGGTTACAGGAACATTGAAACATGTAGGCTTCATGGAATTTTGTTGAGTTCCAAACATCAGTGAACACTGCACTTGAACACTTGTTCAACAAAAGTGAACACTAAAAATTTTCTCAAGGTTCTACTTTACGATTTTGTAAGATTCTTGTTACCCATTAAAATGTCACAAAATGAGATGTTTTCACATATGAAGATAAAATGTTGTTTAAAAGTAGCTGTAACAAGCTACAAAACAGCTACATAGTAAATAAAGATCAGACGCCATGGGGCTATTATGCAGTCTCGCTTGGAGGAGATAAAACAAACAAACAAAAAAAAGATAATATTGGTAAATAGAAAAATAAAACATTAAACCCTTTGAGAACACCAGTGTGAGCACAAACTTTTTTTTGACAAAATATTTACCACAGACAACATGGTAACACAGTGGTTGGCACCTATGCTGGAAGGCATAAAGGTTCCTTGTTTGATTCCAACTGCGGCCGTTTTTGTATGGAGATTTCATGTTCTCCCTCCGTCTGCGTGGGTCTCCTCCACAGGTTAGGTAAACTGGAAACTCTGAATTGCCCAGACAAAGGAATGAGCAAGAGAATGGCTGTATGTCTACATTTGGCCCTGTGATCCAATGGTGACTAGTCCTGGGTGTACCCTGCCTCTCCCCCAATGACAGTACTGCATCATCTCCATACTAAAGAGCAGTGTGGCTACAACAGAAACCCGCAGGTGTCATGGATTCATATCATATCTCCCCGGACCTTAATCGACCATTCAACAGAGACGGTGTGATCAAAAAGCCCGGAGGCCAGGATGAAATTTTTCCATGGCAGCTCAGGAAGCTCAAGCTGCCTTGGAAGCTGCCAATGCAGTTTTACACTGCAGTTATCCAGTCTGTCCTCTGACCTTCTACCATCATCTTGTTTGGTTCAGCCAACAAATGGGACAGGAGCACAATGACAGGACTGTGGGTGCAAAACCGGAGTAACCGGAGTAAGGAACCAGGCGGTAAACACCACTGGTGACCCTTCACAACCCAGGCACAACCTGTTTTCCTTATGCCCTCCAGCAGCAAGTATAGATCATTGTACAGAGACATTGTATAGAGACAGGAACAGCTTTTTCCCCACAAGCCATCGCTCTACTTAACATTCAAATTCCAATACACTGCATATACCATGTCACCCGCTAACAAAAACATCTGTGCCTAATTATCACAATATATAAATTACTTTTGTGTAACTGTTAACCGCAGCCAAATTCCTTGTATGTGTCAACATACTTAGTCATTAGAGCAGGTTCTGATTCTGATTCTGTAGTCATACATCCTCAAGTTGTATCCCACAGAAAGTCTGCTTATCCTTTTTCCCTTAACTATGTGTGCCTCTTTCTCGTTCTATTCTTCATTCCCTTCTCCCTTTATATAAATATACAATTAACTAAAAAAAGGCATCATTTATTTAGCTGGGTGCGGTCCCTGAGTGTGTTGTCTTGGCCCCGTGTACTACAAGGAAAGAGTTTGTTGGTATTAACTAGCACAGTGTCGAAAATAAACACCTTGCTCGACAAAGCTCCATTAATAACATCCCTTCGCTTTGTTGCCTGCTTGTTTCTGCTGCTGCTGCGTTTTGTTACTTTGCTGCCTTACTTTTCCTGTCTTTGTAGTGCCAGTATGTGTGCACCTACTGTACAGTAGTTTTTGGGCGTGTGTGCGTGTGTGCCTGTGTGCGTGTGTGTGTGTGCGTGTGTGTTTGTGTGTGTGCGTGTGTGTGTGTGTGTGCACCTGAAATTTTTGTGACTACATTTCTGCACTTACATGCCAAAGTACCAAAGTTAAAAATACAGTTTTGTATCTCGAGTTTATTTCATTATTGCACATGTATCTTGAAAATAAAATATGCTTATATTTCTGCATGTGTGTGTTTTCTATCTCTGTGTGCATTTGATATTGTATTCATGTCAAACAAGTTAGGCTATTTTGGGTGGCTTACACTCAGGAAAAACTCCCAGAATGTGACACGAAACAAATAACCCTCGCACTCCAGCCCCACTGGCAACAACAGAGACAAAAAAAATGGGAAAACTTTTGCTCCTATGAATATGCAAATACATCACAGAGGAGTCAGGGCTTGTTTGAAGATTTGCTGATTTTGTTTCCAGCAATTAATAGCACAAACAACCGCTCTCTCCGTCTCTGTTTGTCTGTCTCCGTGTTGGTCTTCCTTGGTGTGTCAACGAGTCGATGCACCCAGATCCCAGGATGGATTGAGATTAGCAATGGAAATAGAAAATACATGAAAAAATAACGATAATAATAACAGTACAGATGGAGGGTTTTATTACATCAAACCATTTAAAGATTTCTGCATTACATGTCCTTCAAAAGTTGTTTTTTTTTTTAGCAGAGAGATCTTTCCTCCACCACAAGCTGCTGTTGAGGAGCGGTATCTTCAAGTGGAGGCGCATTCTTTGAATTTTCAATAAGCATCTGCAGGATTTTACATGTAGATTAGATGTAATTTCAACCTTATGAGAACCTTCCCGACAAAAAGTACGACTATATTTACGTATATATGTAAATCTGTACTGCTTATCCGGTACTCAAGGTTGTATGCGTATGTGTGTGTGCGTGTTTGAGTGTGTTTTTGAGTTTGTGGAGGGGGGTAGACACACACCTAAACTGGTCGCTGAACTGGTTACCAGTCAATTTTAAGACCATACATAGAGTTATGGTTAAGGTAAGGGTTAGGGTTTGGGTTAGGGTTAACAGAACCCATCACTCTCATTCACGAGTCTTGGCAATTTAGGGTCACCAATGAGTCTACCGCATATTTTGGACAGTGGGTTGAACCGGAGAACCCAGAACATTAACCACATATAATGGCTATATGTGCTGCCCCATATAGGTAAAAAAAAAATGATAATATTCATTTTATCTATTTCTACTTATTTGACTAAAGTATTTTTTTTATTCAACATACATTATCAGAATTATCTTTTAACTTTTATTTTTGCCTTCCATAGTGAAAGGGACCATATCTCAATATGCGGAGTAGATACATTGCCTTTGGTAGTGCATCTATAACAAGTTATACAGCACATATAGATTACATTCCCATTGAATGGGAGGGGTAATCTGTCAGTGTCAAAGGCATTCCCTGCACTTTTAGTCTCTTAGAATCATTTCAACTTCAGGGGAACGTATATCATACCAGAAATATATGAGTATTTGAACTGTGGCTTTTCAAACCATGGTATACCTTGAATCTGTCTCATGTCAGTGCGGGACATCACCTTTTTCTAACAAGTTTATTTGTACAGATGCCACTTGGAATTTCATATTTTTTACCACATAGAAAGCACCTCATGAAGACAGGCAACATTTATTGCATTATGTCCATTATTCCATCACTGTGCTTAATATTACCGCCTTGACCAGAGGTATTAAATCATCTTGCGAAAATCATTGCAAAACATAATTAAACCATACTGATATTTTTCACCTCTTGTCTTCATTACTCCTGACAGAGCTGGCATGAACTCCCTGAAATAAAAGCTCTGTTTTGCAATTTAATGCAATTGATAGACGGTCACCATGGCCCACTGCCTCAAGCAGAGGACTACACAGTATAACCTTTCTTTGAAAATTCCTCTCAATGAACGTGGCCTCTAAGTAGTTCGGTAACACAATTTTTTGATCCAAATTCATTCTCCAGCACCAGACTGGTATTGTTTGTGATCTTGGCTAAATCCATCAAAATAAAATCCTGTCAAACCCAATATCCCCCCGGTTCAGACACCTCAGCCCTCAGCCCTCATATTTTGATAAACAGAAGAGGAGGACGAGGACGTGCCCTGTCACATTTCATGAGAAGCTGAGCACTGAGAGAAGAGGGCATCTGTCCGCCCTGCACAGGCTTCCCCTCAAATATTAATAATAATAATGAGCAAAGGGCTGACCAGGGCCTGGGGCCCACAACTAGCATCCCCTTATTAGAATAACCCCTGAAACTCTCCATGTGTCTCGCACACACACGTGCACTCATGTGAATATTAACATGAACATGCGCACATGACAGTGTGACAAGTGATATGCACATGTATGCACACGTAAATACATGCAAGCTAACAAAGACATTTTATTCAGCAGATGAATAATTTGAGAGCACTCATACACAACCACACACATACACACACACACACACACACACACATATACCCACACACATGGGACAGACATGCAAATGGTTACCAAATTGGGATTTAGATGAAGATCCCCCTCTGGCCAGAGAGCCCAGCCCCCCTAACACAACCCTCTGACCCATGTCACACACAATCAACCTGTGTTTAAAACAAACACACAGTCCCTCTCTCCTTCCAGCACTCCCTTCTGCATACTGTGTGTATCTCCCACGCATCCACATAAACACTGAGACATGGCGGGTGCCCTACCTCACCCCTGGACCCTGGCGGTCATTAGTATGGAGGCCTGTCTGTGTTTGTTTGGCTTCTAATGGACCATTTAAATGCAGAATATTCACAGCAGACAGGGTCATCCTCAGGGACAGCACACATAGAGGCCTGAATAAGCTCTGACTCCATTATCCTGGAGGAAGTTATTCTTATTATTGCCTCACAACGGAACACTCACTGGCGGTGGGTTTGTGTGTTGCGGCCTGAGCTTGATCTCCGTGCTTGGGGTTGAAGGATTGACCACTAAAGCGCACTGTAGCTGCATTTTTTCCTTCATCTTTCTCCCTTGTCTATAGTCTTTGCAATGAGTATTGATTTATTAGGAGCATTCACGGTATTTACAATGCAGCTCATGTTTTTCTCCTTCTTTTTTGTTTTATGTTGAACAAAAATGGTTAGACTAGCTGTAAATTCAAGGTAAGTTGTGCTTGTTTGCTGCGTGATCCTCGTTATGTCGGGTTGGCCACCATTCTTCACGGTTATGGTGACGTTTTAATCACCGGCTCAGTTGCTTTGATGTGGGGATGTTGTGACATTGCTAAGAAGAGAGAAATTGCAGGGAAAATATTATTTCCACCATCCTGTGGAATTATTTCGTGCATATGGATGACCAGTTTGCAATGATTGTTGGCACATGAAAAGTCTTAAGTATGCAGTGTAACAAACATTTCCGAGGCTTTTTTATCCATCTTGTTGCGAAGAAAAAAGATGGAGTAAACCACAAAGAAAATGTCAATAACTGGGATTAAATGTTATGATGATGAGCCGCTCAGGCTCAGTTGGTAGAACAGGCTTCCCTCCATTTGGATGTTGGTGGTTTAAAAACACTGAATCCCAAGTCACTCCTAATGGTTGGGTTAACACCTTGAATACTCACACTAAGAGTGTGAGTGTGAATGGGTGAATGCAATACTGTCTAAAGTACTTTGAAAACCTGTAGTTACGACCATTTAATAGTACACATACAAACCTCAAATATGATGAACAACCTGCGCAGTCTTTTTAATTATTTTGACAAGAGAAGTGCTATGAAATCCTAAACCCTAGTTTTCCAATCTGCCATATGTGTAAAATGTTAAGTTTTTTTTATCCATCATCACAAATAAAATAACTGCTATGGTATATCTTTTCTGCTACCAAAGATTGGCCACATGCAGGCTTGTTTTTATCTTTGCCACAGCTTGATTGAACTATATTGACCTGACAGCTGAGCTCTGCTCTCACGTTGTTTTGTCTTTGTAAATTTATATATATTTTTTTTTAATGTCAGGGTCTTCCTGCGCAACAAATATCTCTTAGAGCACCATTACCCTCGTTCTCCCTGTCCTTCGTTATGGTTAAAAAAATGGCAGGGGAGACTTTGGTATGAAGTCGCACAAAGTGCCATCCTTTGCCGTTAGCTATTGATTAGCATAATGTTTTAAAGTTTAATATGTGAGTCTTGGAAATTACATGTGCCAGCAGTGTGTTTCTGTGTAACGTATACATGTCTATTTGTGCGTGTATTATGAGCCTACATATAAGGAAGCTTGTGCCGGCATCTGTCAGCATGTGTATGTGCGTGCAATTCCTGGGTTAAAGCTTGCACACATCTACAGTTTCTCCTTCTTTGTGTGAGTGTGTGTGTGTGTGTGTGGTATGTATACTCAGCCATCTCCCGGGATTGGTGGTGGTGTTGGAGAAGGGGGCTGGAGGGAGGCTGCTGGCCCAGCGGGCGGCTCCAGATGTGGGGCTACAGAGCTGACAGGCCTGGGCCCCTCTGGGCGTATGTGTGCCAACCACAACCTCTCTCGCTTAGCAGAAGCCCCTTCTGTGGTCTGGTTATGGTGTATGGACAGAGGGGAGAGAGGGACTTGGGTTATGAAAAACTAGAAATGCAAAATAAGGATGGAAAAAAAAGCGGTAGAGAGCTTCTTAAAGGCCAGATATATCTGTTGCTTTATGTCCGATAATCCACATATGACTGAAGGACTTCATCACTGTTAAATGTTAATCTGTGATTCTTAAAGGTGCATACTGAAAGAGTCAAATTTATTGTTTCTCTCTACATCCAGTCTTTATACCAAAGTGATGCTCATTATTTCCCATTTCCACTTCCATGGCCGAACAACATTAGCACGGGGCATTAATTTTAATCCACGTTCTTAATTCACTGACTCTGTAGATAATGCTATTAAAGTGAAACCAAGAGTGATATGGGTGTTCTCATTTAAGGGGTCTAATGTCTCTTGTGAAAATTTTAAAGACATAAATAGTGAATTTAATAGTCAATGATACATTTGTAATATTGGATAACCACCCAGTCACTCATTAACTCTTTGTAGATACAAATTTTAATGATAATTTTCCATAAAACCTCCCTCCTACTGTTTTTTACTCTCTGACCTCCATGTTAGTTGTTTGAAATTTCCAAGAATTTTTTGTTCTGTGGGACAGCCAACGCTTAGCTGGCTACCATTTGTAACATTAATCTTTTCATTTCTTAGCCACGACTTCTACCTTTCAAACTGTGCCTTAACCAATTGCAGGCCTACCAAGTAATACTACCTCGAAAGATTGACTGGCATAGGCAATCTTCCCCAGGCAACCATAGCTCATTAAAGTCTTGGAAAAAAGGGGTTGTTGAGAAATTAGAGCAAAGTTTGTCGTCCAAAAACCAATCCAAGTACTCTTGTTTGTTGATCTAATGTACATAGTTCAATACAGTTTTTATCAAAGTTAAAGAAAAGCCGCATCTTTTGTTCTCAAGGAAGCAATATACAACCCCTGCAGCAGATGCATTTTTCAAAGGGGAAGTCCACTAATTAATTTACATGTGACTTCTGGATAAAAACACAGAAAAAATCTTTTAGCAGATGAGTTCCCATGGCCTTATAGTGTTAGCTGGACTAGTAACACATTAATATCATGAGACCAATGAATATCAAAATTCTTGTGAGATAAGGTGATATACATGTAAAAGAGCAAAGTATGCAAGCTGTAGAATAATGATGCAAAAAGATGCAAAAAATTATTTTCTTCCAAATAATTGGCCCATTTTTTTTATTTTTAGGACTTTTATTTACAGACTTTTAATCCGTATTTATCACATGGCCACAGATTTCATATTAAATTATTTGATGAAAAGAAGTGAACAGACAGAAGTACAGGGAGATACAACATAAGGTAAAGATAGAGGAAGCAAAGGCAAAACAAAGGGCGTACCATGACTTGTATGCTAGGTTGGACAGTAAGGAGGGAGAGGATGACCTATACAGGGTGGTGAAACAGAGAAATAACAATGGAAAGGATGTACAACAGGTTCAGGGGATAAGGATAGAGAGGGCTAGAAGAGTAATTGGAGGATGTAAAGAGTACTTTGAAGAGCTGATGAATGTGGAAAATGAAAGAGAGGCAAGGGTACAAAAGGTGACTATTTGGACCACAAAGTAGCAGAGATTAGTAAAAGTGAAGTGAGGAAGGCATTGAAGTGGGTGAAGAGCGGAAAGGCAGTTGGTCCTGATGATATACGGTACCTGTGGAGGTGTGGAAGTGTCTCGAAGAGGCAGCGGAAGAGTTTCTGACTGTATATTCAACAGAATCTTAGAGCATGAGAAGATGCCTGAAGGATGGAGACGGAGTGCGATGGTGCCCATATTTAAGAATAAGGGGGAACAGCAGTGTGGCTTCATGCCTAGAAAGAGTGCTACAGATGCAGTATTTGCTTTGAAAATGCTAATAGAGAAGTACAGAGAGGGCCAGAGGGAGCTGCACTGTGTTTTTGTAGATCTAGATAAAACATATGCCGGGGTGCTTAGAGAGGAGCTCTGGTATTGAATGAGGAAGTCTGGAGTGGCAGAGAAGTATGTTAGACTGGTGCAGGACATGTATGCTTGCTGTGAGACACTGGTACGGTGTGCTGTAGGGGTAACAGAGAAGTTCAAGGTGGAGGTGGGACTCCATCAGGGATCAGCTCTGAGCCCCTTCTTATTCGCAATGGTGATGGATAGGCTGACAGATGAGGTTAGACAGGAATCCCCATGGACCATGAGGTTTGTAGATGACATTGTGATCTGCAGTGAGAACAGAGAACAAGTTGAGGAAAATCTAGAGAGGTGGAGGTATGCTCTGGAAAAGAGAGGAATGAAAGTTAGTTGCAACAAGACAGAGTACATGTGTGTGAAAGAGAGGAACTCGGGTGGAACGGTGAGGCTACAGGGAGTGGAGATCAAGAAGTTGGAGGATTTCAGGTACTTGGGGTCAACAGTCCAAAGCAACGTAGAGCATGGAAAAGAGGTTAAGAGACAGATTCAAGCAGGTTGGGATGTGTGGAGAAAAGTGTTAGGAGTACTATGCGATAGACGACTATCAGCCGGAATGAAAGGAAATGTGTACAAGCCAGTGGTGAGACCAGCGATGCTGTATGGCATAGAAACAGTTCAAATGACAAAAACATGGTGTTTGTTTTGGACAATCCGTAACAAGCACAAAAGTCCAATAACAAAACACTACTCAGGTTCAGAAGGGGGGGGTTCCTCCCAATCATGCCCTTACATGTTGTACTGTTATTGCCTACGAGAGCGTAGAAGTCTCACAGTAGAACAAGGGAGTCCCCGGTATGAGCATTCTACCAGCCCCTCCAGGGACCCCAAGAAGGGTGGGTAAACTGAACTGCTGTTGGGTGCATAGCCACAAACAGCAGTTGGAACCCATCCCCCCACCTGAAGGCAGAGGGGTCTACCCTCTCCTCCACCGGATTGAACCCCAACGTACAGGCGCAGAATCGGGGGGAATGAATATGCCCACTCCTGCCCGGCGCCTCTCACTGGGATTTTTTTTTCCAAGGATTCAAACTTATTCATAACAGATTATCATACCACAAAGATATCAATAGTCCTCTTATTTCCTCATAACATTATTTCTGACCAGTGAAGAATTACTTTAACCAGTTGCTTCAGTAGCAACCTGGCCCCTTCCAGTTCCTGATTAGTAGAATGTAAAAGGTTTATTCATTATATGACAGCATTGGGATCCCATGACTGCACAACAGTTATAATGGCTGAGAGAATGTGTTTGTTTTGAGCAATATAATGAACATCAGCCTTATGTAGTGTTGTTTGGGTGTCCCTGGAAAAAAGGAATGCACGCTTTGACAAAACAACTATAAAGCTTCCTGCGCAGCAGTGAAGGTTCGTCTTTTCGGATCAGTAGCTTGAAAGAATTTCTTCAAAAAAACAATTTTTTTTCAGGAATAACCCCTCATAATCTTCTGTAGTGGCACGCTGACAAACCCATGTGCAAAAGATTGCTGCCAGACACACCAGTACAGATGTACGCAGTTTATAGGCCTGTATGTTACAACTGCTATAAAACACACTCGCATACTGCATGACGCGATGTGTGATGTGTACAGTCAAAGCAGCTGCCCGCAGCGGTTCTGCCAATGAATGTTATCTCCCCTTATCTATGTGTGTGACTGGCCTGGTCTATACGCCTTATCACTGGCACAGGTAACCCCCTCCATCCACACAAACAGACGCACACACATGTTCAAAAGCATGCACAGAAACACAAACACGGACATATAGACACACAAACTATATCCAGGCCAGTAGAGGACCTGCAAACTATCAACAAAATTGCCATCTTGAGGTCACAAAAAAAAGCAAAGTACTGAAGCCAGTGCATTTTCTGAAAGGGTTATAGGTGCACTTAACTTGTTACCAAGTACTTTACGGATAAAAGTGACCCTGTATATCATGTATTTATGGTAGTAGTCCATCCTGGACAGTGTGTTGAGGCTTTCCTTTGATACACTATCAACAGTGCCTTAAAAGGTGCTTAAACATCCACGGATCATAATGAGAAAAAATGACTAAATAAATGACCAAATAAAAATTTGATATTCATATGAAAACATTGTTTTGTTTTTTACAAATAAGTCAAACCACTGTGTCTGATCTTTTAACTTGACCTCTCGTTTGACCCCCACTCATTTGCAGCCCCAGACCCACCTAATTTACATGTCAAAACATGGATTTGCCAGAAAAATGGCAGGATACCTATATTATAAATCAGAGAAAATCTCATCGGCAGGATGAAAATAGTTTATGACACATCTACAAATACATTTTGATTGTCTTGGTTGTCTTTAAGCCTTATTGTTGTTTTTAGAAATCAGAATACAGGAAGTGTCAGACATTGTTTCATTTGTTGTAGAAATGCAAGTACACGGTCTGCCATTTGGCCCAAAGAGAATTTTTCTGTTAGACTTAAACTGAGAAAGAAGCAAATGTAAAAGATCGTAAAAATATTTGGGAGAGTTGCAACCTATGAAATATCCTGTTTAACTATGCTAATTGGATACTTTGGTTGAAGACATTTTGATGTCAAAATGGATTCAGGTTATCTCCATTCAAAAAGGCAAAACCTAAACCAGATGTTAGCAGTACGAGTTCTTGCTTTATGGATGCTAAACCTGGATGACCAAACCAGAATTTCTGGGAATATTTATGCATCATGCTGTACTGAGTAGTTTTGTTTTTTTTTTTCTGCAAAGGAATGGATACCTAGCCAATGGTGCTGTATCCTTGGGTTCCTCCATTAGCTTAACTGTTATCTCCCAGACAAATATTTGGATTCCACAGTTGCTATTTCTAATGGCCTCAGGGAAGGACCAATACAATATGAATAATCCCCACTGTGAATTCAATGACAATGACCACAGTCTCCGAGCCACATTTCCCACATTTACACATCCCCATCATTTCTTTCTAAAAGCTCTGCAATTCTTTGAAGATATGACCATAAAATCTCATAGTTACAAGCAGCTGTGGTACAGGTCAAACATTCATAAAAATCTTCACAACCCTTTATCGCTTGTTTTTTTCATAGTCTATATATACTGGTTATATGAGATGAAGCTCCATTTGTGTATATAACTATAACTATGGAAATAAAATTCTGGCCAACAGTCCCAATATTTTGGGCCTGAAGTCACCATAAACATACCTCAAAGCAATTTGCCAAAATTCAAAACCATATGGCATATTAGTTTTCACAATTTACCTGATATGTGCAGAGTCCTAAGTGAGTCTTGAATCATATATTTGTTCCCTGAAGTGGGACTCACACTTGGGGCCCAATAAAACACAGATGGAAAGGAAAATGAAAGAAAACTTTAAATACATGCCCTCATGACAGTTAGCCCCACAACTTACCTTGCACCCTTGCTGGTGCATATACATAGACATTCACACAAACACATATAGATTCAGAGCACACTTAGTTGCCCCTAGTGTTCTGCGGGCATGGGGGAGGGGGACAGCGCCAGAGGCAATATGGCAATGGCACAGACATTTACATAGTGTCATATTTTATTTAATTAGCCACCCTAAATGCAATCAAAAGCTGATGAGGACTCTGAGTTGCCTTGCTGATTGCCAACATGATAGCACTGTGAACCCCTGAACACAGACACGCTACATCCCAATGATGCAATATGCAAGCCACCTTGTGTTCCTACATAAAGCCAATTCCCTATTCTACACTGGTTGTGTAGGATAGGAGTGTATTTTTTTCCATTATTGTGAGTTCATGAGTAAAAGCGAGTACAGATCAAGATAGGAAAAAAAGGAATAGAAGGAAAAGAAGAAAGGAGAGGATTTGAGGAAAGAGAGCAGGTCCACCCGTGTGTATCACATGGTTTGGGTTATATTTAGGGCACTGGGTCGGTGTGATGGTGCAGGTGTGTGTTTCTGAGAATCAGGAACACTAGTCCTTTAGGACCAGACCACCCTGCTCAGCCAAGTGTCAAGAGACACACATAAACACACACAGTAACTGACATCGCAGAGGAGCGTTGGTGGGTAAAAGGACCCATTCCCCTTGAACAGGAAGGAAGGAAGCAAGGGGTAACGCCACTGTGAGTACCGACTCGTGAAAGCACACACACCAACACACACACATGCTCGCCCGATGCCAGAACTGTTGAACATGCTTCAATGATCTTGTATAAACTTATCAAAAGCACATACAAACAAATATATGTAGGTATTCATGCACATCCAATAACCCATGCAGTCATACCTTTGCAGATACAAACAGTCGCACATGCATGGTTACTCACAGAAACACATGCCAGCACACACAGAAACACACACTGCAATGCCCTCAACAGCAAGTCAAATAAACAGTTGGAACAGGGCATTCAGGGCTGCATGGTTTAACAGGGCCAAAGTGTTTTAAAGAGGCTTCTAAAAGGTGCTCAATGTGGAGTAAATCTCTCTTAGTAATCCTTGTCTCTCGCAATCATTGGGACACTCAACAAAACAGCCTGACACATTGTACAGAAAATTACACCCAATTTCTGTATTACCACATCCATGCGTATATGAAGAAGTTTGGGGTTTAGGTTTAAAGGGATCATTCTATATGATCAAATAAACAGCCAAGTTTGGTGTGTGTGTGTGTGTGTGTGTGTGTGTGTGTGTGTGTGTGTGTGTGTGTGTGTGTGTGTGTGTGTGTGTGTGTGTGTGAGTGTGTGTGTGTACATGTGTGAGTGTGTGTGTGTCTATGTGTATGTATGTGTTTAGGTAGATAGATAGATAGATAGATAGATAGATAGATAGATAGATAGATAGATAGATAGATAGATAGATAGATAGATAGATAGATAGATAGATAGATAGAATCAACCATGAAACAACAAATGAAAAAGAATATCAAAACTAAAAGCACTTATGAATACAATATGTATATATTATGAGTATGAAATGTTATTTACAGATGGTAAATACTCTCTACAGGTTTGCCTGTGCAAAAAATCAATTCAACTAGCAAGGCAGCATGTACAGAAAGAGTAAGGATATTACAAATACAGACAGTATTTACATTCACAACATCTTGTAAAGGGTGATGAGAAGTAAAACTAGCCCTTTATAAATTAATTTACTTCCCTCTGGAATGGGTCGCTTATTCTGTGTGTTTAGAAGATGCAACTGTGTTTAGATGGACCCCTCTAGGTCTATCTATTCTAAAACAGTATTATTAGAATAGAATAGAAATAACATGTAAACTTGGCCACTGAGACGAAGAGAGAACACATCTTTTAACATGTTGTTTTAATAAAACCGAACTCACAATATGAAAAAAGGAAATGGTTTATGCAAGCTGACAGTAATGTGGAGTAAATACCTTGAACCCAAACCATGACCTGACAGAAATACCAAAGTGATATGATTATACTGGAACTGATCATTTTTGTTTTTGTCTGGAGATTATTATACGTGTCTCCATAGTGCAGGCCTTAATCAATAAATTGAATACTCTGTGTTTTAAAATAAAATGCACCACAACATTCCATTTTAAACTGCACATTTGGTTGGAGGGTGAGTAAGATAACTTGATGAAAAAGAGCATGAAATGCATGCAACAGGTATATAATATGCTACAGGTGGATGGGAGGGTGCATTTGGCCGTCGTGCTAAGCAGCCATTACTACATTATGAAATGATTAGTCAATAGTGAGAGAGCAGACAAAAATAGTGCAACCCAAAGGTCCTTTTTGTATCAACTTCACAGTTATTAAGGTGAACTTGGTCCAAGAGGATTACCTCCTGGACACACATTTTAGGGTCTTACATGTTTTCAGACATTGCCTTCATACCAGTCTTTGGTCTTCTTTTTTCTATTATTTTCTGTTTTGGGTCTGTGGGTGGATATGTTTCAGGGGTTGGGGGGCGGGGGTCAACCACACTCGGTAGAATTGATCAAAGAAGGCAATTTAGTCTAAATAAATGTAATTTGGCATAGGATTTGGGGAGTTTGGGCCTTCAGCTTTAACCATAATGGAAGTGCCATAACGGAATACCCATACATATGCACAAAGGTGCACACAGCACAGCAAAATTGTACTTTTCCTTAATGTTTCTGCAAAGTGGTTCATCCCTGACACGTAGCAAATCACAAAACACAAGTGAACAACACTTTTGATGATCAGCGCTGCATCATAACAGTTGATGAATTTTAATAGGAGTGTTACTTTGAGCAAAACTTCGTATCAGGGCTATGCAGTGAAGTGCATTTAATATCCATCCATCACAAAAGAATTGTACTCAGAATAACCATGTAAAATGGCCTCTCTATTTCTATTCTATTGTTTTGAGTGTCTTATCCACCCCCTATGTCATACAGACCACATCTCTGTATGGAGTTTGACCTTAGGGTTCTCAGTCACCTGTGTAAAGGAAAAAGTGAGGTTAACAAAAAAAAAAAAAACCTCAAGGACTGTTGCTCTTCTCAGAAAACAGAAGTGTGGGAAAGAGGAAGACGCCTTTGAGCATCAACAAACGTCTCAAGAGGCTCTTAAGGGACCAGACAGATGCATTAGGTTTACATACTTCAACATCTTGTTAAGGTTATATGAGACACTGTGTTCACCATACATTTTCTATTTTGTTATATAATAACATCCAGTTGGCACTGTGGACAGCAAAGAAGGAATTTCACTGTACAGGGAAACACGTTTCTATACTGTACATGTGACAATAAACGCTTTGAATATGGAATCCCTCTCCACGGTGGATATGTCGAATTCAGGTATATAATAACAGACTCCTTACTCTCTCCACTTGACAGAAATATTCAAATGACATTAGACGTGTCGCATGAGAAGAAAAATCAACCTTTGTTGTTTCGTTTCTCTTAATAACTGAAAAGACAAAATGAAGTATTGCAACAATTGGTTGATGAGAGCAGCTGTGTCACGGTTATGACAAATCAAGTGTGGTCTTCAACAAAAAAAAATTAATAAATACCATACGATCACACTGCATGTTTTATATTTGGAGACCTCAGTCCAAACCTTTATCATGGTCCAAATGCTGTTGGTTCTGACTATAAGAAAAAAAAATATATATATCACTATCAACAGAAGCATATTCCTCCTTTGAACGTGTGAGAAAATTGGAGAATGAAACAATCCTGTGCTGTACTTTTACTGCAGCAAAGGTAGGAATGGACAATAAAATACAGGTCTGTTTGTACATTTGGTTTTGTATTCTTCACTTTTTTCTTACCTCACAAATATTGATACATGCTTTATTACTGATTAAGTATGAGTTAATATGCAATCCCTGGTATATAGCCATTCTTATTTCCAATAACATGATCTTGAGCAAGAAAAATACGTATTAATGCCATGATTGTTTATTGACACTATATGTGGAGAAGCATCTTATAAAGCATTGTTGGGATCTTACTTTTTAAAACCCAAATGCTTATTACAACAACTTTCATATAAAGTGTTAATTGTACTGGATGACAAGTGTTTCCAGAAGGAATTGTGAATGTGCTGAAGACATCTGGATATGGTTGGTTTTCTTTCACTATGGTGTGACCATGGACTCCTCATTAATGCTTGTGGGGAGTCACAGCTCTGCCGCTGCTCGTAAACTACAGTTCAGAGACTCACTCTGAGACTTCTGCTTCTGGAATCACTTTCCTTCCCATCTGATGGAATTTTCAGCATTTCTGTAATGGGCTGTTTTATGTTATATACACATTTGACTTTTTTTTTTTTTTTTATTTTAACCGACAACCAACTTTATAATTCTGCTCCTCAAAGATTCCATCTGAAAACAGTGGACATCAATATCCTGTCAAAGAAAAGTTAAATATTACTTGGAAAGCAACAGTCTTATAACATTACAACACCAATGTTGACTTTTATCCTCAAAAGCTATCTACTGGAAGCTGTTAACATTTCATACTTTGTTGTGTTTTTTTGCTTGATTGTATTATTTCAGCCATGCATAATATAGATGAAACAATTATTGATGCTTGTTATTTATATGGTAGTAAATATTATCTGCCTATATTTCTACCACTGTCTTCAGTAGAAAAAAACCTGTAACTTGGGGCCAAAAAGTACTTTTCTATCAAAACCTTTTTTTTTTTGACATACAGACAGAAATAAGTAAATTTAAAAGATCAATTCTGTGACAACTACTCATGAAAATATTTCAGTCCAGATAATATCTTCTTTCGAGCGAGGTTAGTTGCCAGATTATTACAATAAATTTTATTATTGTTAACTCACCCAGGTCAAACTGTCAAAGAACCTTAAAACGTCAGAATTTGCAACTGACAGTGAATTTGTATATAGTAGTATATAGAAAATATGTCTTGGCTTTCTGTGTATAGTTTGAATGAAGCATGAGATTTGAAATGAATACAGATTCCGTTATAACACATAAAATTTATTTTTGTTTTTTTTTTTTTTGTAAAGAGGAAAGTGCTGCACGATGGAGGGACCTTTGCAACAAGAACTGGAGGGTGACAGACTGACCCTCATATTCTGCTTGTAGCAAGCAAAAATTCAATTTAGGCTTCCTGTCAAAACATAACTTAATAAATGACATATAGCACAATAAGAGGACATGTTACTCTTCTGGTGGGCTGAGTGTTTCACTAACCCAAATGCTGCCTGTCTCTTCTTCTGACTTGGCTAACACGCTCAAACGCACAGTCTTTTAAGGTTCTGTGGGTCCTTTCTATTGTTTACAGAATCACCAGGGCTCTGGTCATTGTGCTGGGAGAAGGGGGTGGTAGGAATTTGGGAGGAGTGGGCTGTCTGGTTAGAAATTGATTCGGTCTGGGATTGAGACAGGGGTGGAAGGTCGTAGCCTTGATGGCTGAGAGGGAGCTTACAGAGAGAGAGAATAGACAACTTTTGTGTGGTTGTCTCCAAGAAATCGCTGATAGATAAGATAAAGTCTGTCAGCAAAGCACAATGCTTTATTGTGACATATTCCTGTACCTTTGTTTGCTCTATTGTGTGTATGTGTGTGTGTGTGTGTGTGTGTGTCTGTGTCTGTGTGTTTGTGTGTGTGTAGGGGTGGCTTGAAGGGGGGTGTTTCCAATGATGAGTGTCTCATTAGGCCCAGGAGGATGTGCAGGGTCACTCCAAAGGGAAAGGGGAGATCGATCAGAAAATACACACCCACTGCCTTGTACCATCAGACTCGTCACCTGCTATTCACACATACACAACACAGATCCACGCATCACCATGGTCACCGCTTTCCAAAATACACAGAAATCTGAAATTGGGTTTGCATATGAAGATTGAATAACAAAATCCTCTTCAACACAAAAATACACGTGTGTTCACTATGTTCGCGGTGCCATCTCTGTGAAAACCTCAGGCTCCTCTGCAATGACACGTGATAGACAGGTACATTAACAAGTAAATGAATACAAAAGAGATGTAGGCACACGGTGAAGGACAAACACAGTGCGAAATGACCTCAACAGACACATGCACACTTTCACAAACACACTCCAATCTAAATTACGGGTGCAAATTGGGTGAAGGGGGAGAGGCAAGAGGGGGTTAGGAGTGACTGAAATGGAAGAGCTGGACTGATCAATACTGCTGGAGATTTTCCTCCCTCTGCTCTCCTCTCAATTGTCATGCTCCCTCCAAACAATTAATGCCTCTCTTTCTCCACTTCTCACTTGCCCCTTTCTCCCCCTCCTCATCCTTTACTCCGGTTCTCAATGTCCAAGTTTAGAGGACTGTCTCTCCTTGATGCTTCTGCCTTCCACACTTTTATTGTGTCCCGTCTGTATCGTCTTTCCTCATCTCTTAATCACGACACAATCATGTATGTCAGACTCTGGTAACATGAATAAAAAGCTATTGCAAGTTGGTGGTGTCTTTATAAAAAATAGTATCCAAAAATTAACACTGTATATACTGTATATACAGTAAATTCACATAAATATACAGTATCTAAACGGTACAAAGAGAAGGATAGATAGATAGATAGATAGATAGATAGATAGATAGATAGATAGATAGATAGATAGATAGATAGATAGATAGATAGATAGATAGATAGACGAATGCAGATAAACATATATATTTATGTATATACATATACATATATATATATATATATATGCAGTATACATATGCTATATATGAAGTGCTTTGCCTGTAACACGGCTGATGACAAAAAGATTAACAATAAATAACACAAGCAAAAGTCTAACTATGCATCCATTTTCTATTCCCACTTTGTCCTACTCCAGCTGATCGCTATCTCCGTCTTCCTCCTGCGTACTAAAACCATTAAAGTCATGTTCTTCCGTGTCGGAATTGAACGGCCTCAGAATTTCACAGTACTTTGTCATTTGTCTAATGTGACAAGGCTAAAGGTTTTTGCAGAGAAGGTCGTTAGCCCCAAAAAAATCCATAAATTAGCAGTGTCATTGTTCAAGCCGCAGTGTTCAAAGCGTGTGAAATAAGTAGCGGCTTATAGTATGGAAATGACGGTATATTTGGTGCAGGGCAATGCAAACGTAATGTGACAAGTTCCGCATAGATGACTTTGAGCAGAGAGCGAGTATTTTCAACTACATATATTTTTTTAATTTTATTTATTTATTTCTCATTTTGTCAGAGCAACCGCTCTTACTCACTTAATCTAACCTTCTGCTGAATGGTTCCAACACGAATGTGCAAACCCTGACCCAGGCCGATGAACTTCATTCATTTTCAGCACTCAGCAGTTATTTATACCAAATTCTGTGACCAAATATTATGAAAAATAAGGCCTTACAAAGAAAGAAAACTCTAAGCTGCAAGGGTTTAATGCCATCTTTTATTTATTTACACAGCCCCAGTTGTATTTTCTGTGTTCTGGTTTTATATGGAGAAGGAAGAAGAACACTAAATATAGTGCTTGAAATACAGAACATTTTTCAACAGTTAATGAAGTTGTTAGTGGATCCAACCTATTGACACTGTAATGATTCAAAAAAAATTGGAGAATGACCACCACCCTGAACTGTCATGTTCCATGGCTTTGGCTGGACTACTTTTAAAATTATCCTTCAGAATGTTATGTTTACAATCCTTCAGTGAAGGACACAAAGGGTTTACACTTGATTCCAAGACTTTGGCTCGTTCAATTTTTAAAACTCTATTTTTGCCATTAATCACTGAGGAAAAAGTATCATAGAATGAATTGTCATATGATGACCACTATAACCTTCAATCAGTTTTTGGTGCAGGGGATCATGAGAAGTTGGACCAAAGTTTGAGTAAAGTTGCATAACATTTTGTAGATAGTGGAACTCAAATGGGACATCAGCAGTTTCCTATAAAGTCTATTGGTTACAATCCATACACTGATGCAATCATTTAGTTGTAGCACTGTTACCTACAGTTCCTTTTGCAAATCCTCATGAATGCTGAATCAGATGTGAGAACAAGTCCATGAATGCAAAAGTGTGTGCGTCTGTGTGTTTGCGTGTTTGTGCATAGTGTTTCATTTGTTGCTGAAAAAGGGAAAATTGCACTTTGTTTTCCCCTTTTTTGCAAAATTCTGACTGGATTTTTTAAATTTTACACATTCACGTGCTTTGAAATCCACCATTATGTCAACCACATGCTTGTTTTTTACACTTTATATACCTTTTCCAAGTGTGATCTTACTATGAAAGCGAAGATGCACTGCCCATCAGGTGCTTACTTGTGACAGAAAACATTCATATGCACACATGTCCTCAGTGGGTGGCCCAAAATAGGAGCTTACAGATGCTGGGTCAGGCCATACACAGCAGGTCAGTGTTCATTTTGTGTAACTCAGTGTGGTACCCACATAGATCAGCATTAGCACTGCTGAGGTATCATGTGGTTAAAAAGCATGAACAGGAGCTTTGTAATTACTCTTTGACCTTTATTCATCAAAAACACAGCTGTTTAGCAGCAACAACAGGTAACTGTGAAATTACTGGTTTCCAAACTAGTTTATCCGAGTCAGCATTTTCATGTCTAAGCTTTGCATGTTTGCTATGAATCTGGGCCATCCTGCAGGGGTTGCTGCAGTTTTAGTTACTGTCTGCCTGCTACACTTGTTCTGTTATCTCTGGAAGTCTTTTTTTCCTTTTTTTACTGAACGGAAGTCTTTTGACATATTAATTTATTATCTGATCTGCTGCCTTTCAATAGAAGGTCAATTGAAGCTGTTTACATAAGACAAACACCACTTGGATCCTCACAGGAAATAGTGTCTAATTTTTCACTGAAACTGGTAAAGTGACCAGTGGTCTCTTTAGAAATGTGCTAAAACAATGAAACAAAGGCTTTCACAGTTCACTTGAGGAGCAAGCTTCAGCAAGTATTTCATCGCCATTTCTTTTTTCCTGAACTCCTGTCAGCAAGGGTTATATTGACAATCCTTTTTTCCATCCAGTTTTATGCAAGTTATTCTGTTCTTTCTTTGCGACTTCTTGCTATATTTCATGTCTACTCCTTCTGCATTGTGCTTTGGTTTTCTGGAATTAGTCCTAAACATATGCGATACGTAAGCGATCACATTTCACAAGGGTACGACTCTATTAGCCTGATAGGGATGCCATAGTAACCTAAGACCTGTGCTATTTTAAAATCCTTCTTTAGAAAAGCAAAAGTTACTATCTTCATTTTACATTTCATGATAACAGTAGCAACCATTTTTGTTGGGATTTATAATGGTCCTTGTGTCTGTAATAGTTGTGCTACATAGCTGTCCCGCTCTTTATGCCAGCAGAGGAGCCTCTTAGCATCTCTCAGACTCCCTGAGGTGTTTGAGGTGGGGGTGCGATGTCACTAAGCAAGGGAGAATTGCATAGTGGTACTCTGGGTGTGACGCTTCGCCTTCACAGACAAATCAATTAGAGACAGTTCAAGATCGTGGATGCTTGAGGCGTTTCACATAGAGAAAGAAAGGGTGATTGGAGGAGGGAGGGAGACTGCAAAAGCTGGCCCTCCCCCAGCACATTTTAAAGGAATTGAGGGTTGCCAAAAAAATGCAGACGGAATGAGTAGACACTTGGACCAGGTTGCTTTGTCTTCTGTTTCACTTTCCTGTCACATACCATGAAGACATTAATAAATTGGACACATTGCTCATTTAAAAATAGTGAGTGACTTACGGTGTACAAATAAAAATTTCATAACTCAAAAGTTTACTTTTGAGTAACTCAAAAGTAATTCAAAAGTTAATCAGTTATGTGTTGGGTCACAACATTTAATAAAAGGACATGCTTTTGACAAATTTGGCAATGAAATATTGACCCTCCACCGGAATATAAAACAAATCTGAGAACTTTCACACCTTTATCCTTTTTTGTGTCCATGGGTTCAACATTTTTCTTTTTAGTATTAAGAACAGAGTGATGAGTCTGCTGAGCATAAATTTCATTTCACTCCCTACCCCAAATTTCCAATTCATTTGTTTCCACTGAGCAGACCACAACCAGATAAACAGCAGGTCTCATACTAGGACTAGCCAATGCCAAGACTGCTTCTCATGTATATCATGTGACACCAACTCTGCATTTATTTCTGGCAATTAATGCAAATCAACACTAAAGGCCTTTGCAAGAATGATAATGAACCTCCGATTAAGTGGCTATTGTCGTTTCAATGGAGCATTACACAACTATGATATCTAGAATAGATGCTGTTCTCTAGGTTTGGAGTGTTGCCTCCATTGCTAAAATTTCCTGAAAGTCTGACATGAACTGAAGGACATCTCACTATCTTTGGGATTCAGCTTTGGGGAAGACAACAATTATGTAACATCATGTTTTGGTGTGATAACAGTAAGTAGAATACACTTTAAAAAAGCACTAGTTTAACTTGTTTGTCTGCAGCAGGAAAGAAATCTTTCCTACAGGTTATAGAAAATAAAACAATGACTAAACAACCCCTTGTGTTGTGATTTTGTAACAAAACCTACCATGACGTCCGTCATTTTTACTGAAACACATACATAACACAACAGCATCACTGTCCATGGGATTATAAATAAGGATTTTATGGATTAATATGTGTCTTGTAGCACTGAGCTGAACAGAAAAGTCTAGACTGACTTGTAGGCAGTATGGCCATATGCTATGAATTTCTGCCACCTAATTTTCAGACAAACAAACCCATGAGGTATTTCTATATTTGCAATAGTGACTCAGACTGAGAAAATATGAGAAATGTGTGAGGAGGAAACTACAAATACTTGGATGACCATTTTGAACAAGACCCAAAGTCTTTCACATCCATACAGGTCAACTGTGTGTCACAGCCATCTCGTCCACACACACACACCCACACACACACACACACACACACACACACACACACACACACACAAACACCTCCCCTTTGACCTGTCTGGGCTAAAAGGTCACTGAGTGTCTGGGAAAGTTGTAGTGGGATCCCCTTAACTCATTAAAGTTCACTTGTATTCAGCCCAGACACGTCGGACAGAAGACACACAGCTGATTGTACTGTGTCGAGACAATTGTAGACTCAACCTATCTCCATTCAAATGTTGATAAAATACACAACAATTGTTATATTTTATGGTGAACACTTATCACCTGTCCCACAACAAACTTAATTCAGAGGATGATGGTGAAGGAATAGTTAATGTGATGTGAGGGGATTTATGACAGAGTATTTGCAGAGGGTCAATAGACAATAAGTAGAGGCTAGAATGTCTTAGGATGGATGACCGATCATCAAAATAGTTCATGTTAGCATTATTGGCATAACAGAGTTAGAGCTTTTTTGGGAAAGTTCTATTAGAAAATAGTAGACTGTACTTGAACAGAATTCTACGTAAAACACAATTTCTCAGCCAATTCCAATTTTTTCTCTGAATGTATGCAAAGTCTATTGTGTTAAGGTACACAAAAAATTTGGTCAATTAAAACAAAATTTACACATTGTGTAATGACCATTTAAAGCACACCAGCAACACAGCAGTCTCCATGAGCCTGTTGTGTCTGCTGTTGGAGATCCATCACTGAAAGTCGATGGTACTGGATGCACTGATGCGTCAAGAGAACAGGATACAGCATCAAAGCTGCTCAATAACAGTTGAACCCAAAACAACAATTAACCTTAAAGTATATGTATCTGCTTTATGTAGTTCACAGAGCAAGGTAAGTATAGTAAACTGTATTTGGACTAAGATTGATCCAAGTATCTTTTTCATCATTGCATTCATTCATCCATTTTACTCTAGTTGTTCTTCAAATCTCAAATCTACAAAATTGGATAGAATTGGCACAGTTTTACTGCCAGTTCCATATGAAATATGACTGTGTTGAGGTGTTGGATATTGCAATGCAAAAGCTAATATGTGCATGATATACTTTACGTATCTTGGCCACTAATAAACATGTATAACTGTCTGCCTGGACATTCCAAGACACTTGCTGTACTCATCTTCAGAGACTCACTTTTATATCAAAGCTACTTTTGAACTGTTTTTTTTTTCTTCTTTTTTAAATCATTACATCTTGTTTTTTTTTTCATCTTGAGCTTACCACTCTTTACTACAAAGCCCTTTGTAAGTTGTTACATTTTTTATTTATATAGCATAGATTATATATTTTTGAAGCGCTCCTGTATCTACTTGTAATGTGACAGTATCTGTATTTTTAGATGACCAAAGTCTTCTAACCTGAAAAATGAAATTGTACAACCAGCTGCTTATGAGAATTGACCCAAGGACTGAGTGTGCACTGTCAGTGTGCATGCCTGGCAGTATGAAAGTACCTGAAACTAGATTTAGTTAGATTTAATAAATGAAAAAAAAAAAGTTTGTGTGAGTCTGCCAATAGTTTTCACTCCAGCATTATCCTGAATATGTACACATTGGAGTCAAGGACTGCATCCTGGCTCAGGAGCTATCGTGGCGGATTTAACTTCTAAACTGCTGCTAAAGCTATATCCCATGCAGAGCCTCTTTGAGGATAAAGATGATGGTGTTTTCCTAACTCCTGAACATGGGAAGTCGTCAAAATACGTGAACGTTTTCAATGTCAGTATTGAGGTGTTTGATATTGCAATGTTGAGTTATTTTTCCTCTGCATCCCCATGTCCAACTATAGGTTGTTCCAATTGCATCAATGCACCAGACATTTGACCTCTCTGGGACTGTAGACAATAGCATTCTCCATAAACCTTGAGACTTTTGAAGCAGGGTCATCGAAAGTGCAGTTACTAGTGTGGAGGATGAAGTACTTTACTTAGCTTCACCTATTGTTTTCTGAATGTCGGAAACCTTGCGTGTCACTTAGAGACGGTTTAGTATACAATGAAATGTGATAGATTCAAGGAAAAAGATGTCTGAAATGTTCTCAGTGAATGTCAAGCCGTACTTCCCTCGTAGAATGCTTGTGTGGAAGTCATGCAAGATCTTGATCTTAAGAGTAAACTATAAGTCATCCAGGAGGTGTGTTGTTATAATCAGACTAGAGTTGCACAAAAGACTAAATTACAAAAGAGAGACATGTCTATGGTCCTGCAGGTTTCTTCAATAGAAGATTTGGTCGGGAAGTAAGGTGGTTGATCATAAAGGGGGAGTTTGAGATTGACTTGAAGATCAGAAGGGCTCTCAGCACAAGTGTTTATCAAGACTCTGTATTGTGGGAATTCCAACGTAAGCCTCAGTTAAATAATCTTTAACACCAAAATGCAGTAAAAAATTCCTAAGAGAGAAGCAAACTAACAGTAAAGTACAAATGAAAATCTCTCACAAACAGTCACAAATCAAAGGAACCAAGAATCCAAAAAAAGAAAACAAAAGACCTCACTTTGACATGAAAATGACAAATGGGAACAGACTCAACACGCACTAGACAAAGGGAAGCACTGACCATATAAACACACGCTGAAATTGGGGGCAGGTGGAGACAATCACAGTGTTCTGGCCTCGAAAGCATTTAGACAATCTGGACCAAAGTGTTTTCTTGTTTTCTGTTTCTGACAGAAACAGTTCACATGCACTTTGCATAGAGTAATCCAACATTGTAATGAGCATGTGCTTGTCAGTCACTCTCCTTGAAAAGGGATCTTAATTTAGCTGATTGCAGGACGGCGAGCAGGTTCTATTATGATAATGGACGTCTATGTTAACAAGAGCTCTGGTTTTAAATCATAGAAGGTCACATTTGGTATCTAAAAATGGACAATTGTCATGGCAGTGGAGTCGAGGTCCTCCCCTTGTCCAGTGTCTCCAGTTACATGTGATATATTGACTTTAAAGAGTTTCCCCTCATTTGGGATAATGATGGTGAACTCATGACTGATAGATATAAATTTAAGTCTGATCACAATAAAACCATTTATGACTGCCAGTTAAACAGGACACACAGTATAAGTGTTCTAAGTGCTCCGAGAGTAAGGCTCAACAAAGAGTTTCCAGATAAGATGATTTATTATCAGTAAGACCAGTACATACAATGTGTTAAATAGACTGATCATGCAGTGACACTGTTGGATTAAAATTAGTAATAATATGAGCATTGGTTGTCAATGAACGCCATTCTGATATTTTGACTGCATGTGTCTCTCAGGATCTGTATAGCACATTTTATAAAAAATAAAGTGAAAAAAGTAGCTAGTTTGAATTAAGAGTCAGTGATGAGGGGAATACTTTCACAGCAACATTTGATTAATAATTTAGTATAATCTATATTTGACTCACAACAACTAGTACAGACTGATATTGCCCTGATTCATTGGTTGTTTGTTCTTGTCTGGTGACTTAAATCAATGTGCCAATAGCAAATATGTTTAATCCTGGGGATATGAGCAGTTATCCACATGGGAGTTCTAACTTTAGAATGCATGCAATTCATACTACAATTTATTGAAGATATGTTTGCCGATTAGAATCCCTTTGAAAATATTTCAAACAAAGATTCATTTTATGAAAGGCTCTTGTAAGTGAGTTGATGCCGTTAGTTGGAAGAGGTAAATAAAGGAGGCTGTCAGCCCAAATAGAAATATGTGCCACCCTCTACAAAGTAGATAATAAGCTTATCATAAAATAAAGAATGCAAATTATTGTATTATTTTGTCTTTGTATCTTCACTTGTCATTGTGAACTATATGTATGGCCCCAGCTTATTCCAACAACTCATCTGTTCATTTACTTTTTACCTTAAATCACTGTCACCCATGTTCATGCATGCCTGCAAGAAGGATCGCACTCCAGTGTCTGGAGATTATTTGAATAATTATGAATAATACATGAGTGTCTCTCCTCCCCCTGGCTCCCACTGCTGCCTCTTATTGGCTTTGGCACACTGCCACTCATTCACTGTTGTCAACTGGACGCTCAGTCTGTCTATCTAGCTGTGGGACCTCAACACAAGATACGCTTCCAACAATCAAACCTCATTTTCTCTCATAAAAAGAAGACCAGGAAAGACCCATGACGACAGCAATCACATTAGCAAGGCTCTTTGTTATGGAAACAGGCCAACTTTAGGGACCCGGGTGAAATGTACTTGTGTGTGCATGCGTTTATGTGTTTTCACGATGAAAAAAGATGTGTTGTTCCGTTTACTTTGAGATGAGTAAAAATTATAATTGTTGTTCATGTCATTTTTGTTTTTTTCTAGCAGTCCATGAACTGTATATATGTGTATGTGCTTTGGTTTATGCTTTAATTTGGGGGGAATGTGGCAAGATTATATTTATTTCTTTATTTAATTATTTCAAACCGTAAAATATACTGCACAGACACTGCACTCAAGGGTTTCCCAATACACATATGCATACTGTGATGTTGAAAGGTATCAGGAACAGCAAGTGGAGTCTGTCACTGGAGGAGCCAGGAATAAAAATAGGAGCTGTCTAATTACCAAGTGATCCACTGTGTCCTTCAATCAATCCCTAATCTAATGGTACATCTGAGGCAAAGGTATAGAATGTGTGATGCTTAGACTTTTTTGTTTGTTTATTTATTAATCATATCCAACATTTCTTTGCTTGCTATGTGAAGTGAGGATCAATTTATGCAGGAAGTCAGCCCTCCGGAATACTGCTTTGTTTGTTTGTTTTTTTTTTTTGTTTTTTTTTTTTGTTAAATAACTTCTTCTTAAATTTTTCCTTTTGCCATAGTTTTTCCAACTAGTGCAATTTGAACACTATAAACATTCTAGTTTACTACATTATGGTGTTTTGTTGAATTGAGGCCTTTTCATTTTCCCTTCATCTCCACGAATTCTATGGCGCCTGTTTGTCCTGCGTTTGCCCTAATGGCTTTGCAAACAGCAGGTAACTCGAATAGCCAATGTGTCCCAATGTGCCTGTTTGAATGTAGTTATCAGACAAATCCTGACAAATGTGTTTGTTTTTTTTCTGCATGTTTTGTTATTGAGGAAATGCAGTGACATGTATAATACATACATGTATAAATGTGTTTTTATGTTAGTGTTTGAGTGTGTGTGTTTGTCTCTACCATCAGCACATGTATTGTTAAGATCCACCATGTCCCTAAATCAAGTCTGAGATTATTATATGGTTCAGCAACACAACACACACTATTCAGAAAATGTGTCACAGTATTCTTATTGTTACATCACTTGGACGTTTGAGCTTCACTGAGCAGAATGATATATGGGCAGAGTGACACTAGAAGGCTGTTTTCACATTCATGAAGAAGGATAGTGCACCCTGAAAATCTGAGTATTAAAGGTGGAGACTTTTACATATAAATGAATCTCTTACACTCAAAACCTTGTCAAGGGAGTTCACATAATGCTGATTAAGCCTATCACTGCAAGGTAGATCACTATATTTCACTGTACAGTGTCTAAATTTGCTTTCTAGCAAGAAATTCCCATACTAGTACATGGCAGTAATATACAGTATCTGGCATTGCTTTGCACTGTAATGGTGGAAGCAAAACAGGCCAGAGCAGCATCAGAGTGTGCTTATTCTGTAAATAAAAGTACTGGAATTGGATGAGGAAAGGCACTCTAAACCCTGCACAGACACTTAATGCTTGTTTTAGAAAAATTAAAATACTGCATATGTTGGACATATAATCACTCAAATGACTCAGTTCGACCAGAAGCAGGTAGACCATTTCAAATGTATTGGTGATCACCTCGACCAGGGTTGCAAACAAGCTGGAGAAATTAGAGGTTGGAGAAAAAATCAATATTCCCTCTCAGTGAATTGCCTGACATGACCTTGTCAGACCAGGGCAAGGATATACCAGAGAATGAAGGACATAATGATGCAGGCTTAATCCTAAATACAATGTTGCATTAAATGGTGAATATTCCGTCAAAACCCAACAGACTACTACTTCTAGCTCTAAATAATTAAACCTAGAATTCAGAAAAGTACTACTATGGTTTTGCACAATAAATCAGAATTCTTATTGTACATTTTTGTTACATGGTACATTTCAGTCGGGCTTGCTTTTTATATAAGCTGTGGTATATGACCTGCTGCATCTTCTTTGAAGGCATTTATATTTCTTTGTAGATCAAAATAAAATTGACCAGAAAATCTTACATTCTAAACACTCTTGCTGTGGGGCAATTGAAACAAATGGAACCGATAAGCTCTGAGCTCTGAGCCCTTCTAATGGATAATCGCCTTTTCAGTGATGCGCGCACACCCATCGTGGTCAACTGTACCAGTGACCAGCCGTGCTGGTCAAGGATCTGGTTGCCCACATATGTCCACAGCTCAGACAGTGCCTCATGGGGGATTTGGGCTGAAAAAAGGGTGAAAGGTAAGTCAAGGTCATGATGCTGGATGTTAGGCAGTGTGTATGTAGGGGTGTGGAGGACAGTGCACACAAGCAGCTTGAGTTTATCAGCATTGTACACTTAGACTGTTAATTTAAAGGCTTTAGAAGGCAAATCAGGTCAGTGGCATGTCCAAGGGAGAGGCTACAGTCTGTTGTCTGAAACACCCACACGCGTGTCCGCATACATGCACACCCACACATTCGTGCACACACACACACACACGCCTTCCTCCTCTTTTTCCCATCCTCTTTGATACCTTCTGAGGGGACATTATAATGCTCCAGGATCCATCTTCTCCGTTGACAGGACCATGTAAAATACATGGCGCTTGTCTTGGCTTAATGTATTGCTGTGGAAGCTGAGGAGACTATCTTAATGACTACACGGCTTCATTATTTCAAATATTAATGCAATGTCCCTCCTTTGTGTCTCCTGCGCATTCTGGAGAAAAGCATTATCTTAGATTGTCTGCTTGGGTAAGAATCAGACCATTTATTGTGTATGAGCTGATCAGATTTTTGCAAGCCGTTATGTGAGTTAACAGATTGATAGCAATTATTAAAAGAAAAAAATGGATGGTAAGATTTAATGATCCAATTTCCATCAACTTAAACACCGTTGGTGTTCATGCAATGTCCCCGCTACACCAGAGCATACTGTAATTTATTATGTGATCTACTCTCCACCAAGTGTCTACTTTTAGACCTTCATCATATCGTTGCAATACTCTGAACCACATAATGCTGCCAAGGTTGCAGCTTTGCGTGTTATCTATCTTTGTGGTTAGACAGTGTTGTAGGGACATTTGATCGCCACGAAGTCCAAATCAAAACCCAAATCCAGATTTTCTTGTTTCCGTATGTACAGGAGTCTTGTTTTTACATTGCAAATTACAAGCAGCAGGAAGACACTTTTCACTCCATAGTTATTGTGACTACGCCTACTCAAACTGCACTTGACATTGATTGATTTACAAACAATCGTGTGCCTGATGTTGATGTGCTGTCAATGTTGGAAGCCCTTTGAATTATGACAGTTGCAAATAATGATTAATGCTATTTTAGGATTACTACCGGCAGCAGCCAAATCAGGAACAGTAATTAATATGTACATTCATGCAATTGTACAACCATTTTTGAGAAGACTTGATTTTTAAATTACAATTAAATCCCTTCTTTCTAATTTAATCTAGTTATGTAGTTTAATTTCTACCCAAATTGTATTTTTCTGCCATATTTTTAATGCTATGGCAAACAACTCAGATTTTAGGACAAGTGTAGGCCGAATGTTTTGCCTCTAGCTTTGGAAAACACACACACACACACACACACACCTTTTTTAAAAGTTCCGACCAAACTGAAAAGTTCCAAGGACACAGGAGAACAGAGCAGGTAAAGTACAGACCATGAGGCTATTCCACTTCTTCAGCTGTCTCTTCTGAGCAGTTGTTGATTTGACTACCATTGTGAATCTGAGAAAATGTTTGGAATATGTAGTTTGCTTGTATTTTGGCATCTTGTTTAATTTTTAGCTTTAGCCCAAAGTGTCAACCCTACTTTTACAACTTTGCACAACTAAACACGAGTAGGACCACGTAAACCCAGTGAAAGATAAAAACCTCTAAGGTAATCTTGTAGCTAATTTGTTTTGTACAAAGTTAGTGTGTTATTGCTAACTTGAGTTCAAAAATGAATAATTTACCATTTGTTTTTGCTTACAGGTCTAGTAGTCGTCTTTGTTTGTGTTTTCAAATTCATTGTCTTCAAATTTCTCATCCTTTGTTTTTACTCCCATTGTTCTTTCTCCCATTACTTATTCACCTCCTACGTCTTTTTCTCATTCAGTTTTTGATTTTTTTTACATCAATTTTTCCTCACTACCTGCTTCCCTGTAACCTTGAAATACCCGCACCTCTTTTTCACTTCGACGCCTCTTTCCTGTTCACTCCATTATGGCTTCAATCGTAAACTCCTCTCCTTCCCCTTCCTTCCACTTCTTTCTTCCTATATTTTCTTACTCCGTGACCTGCTGCCACTTTTCTTTTTCTCCTGATTTCCTCCCTAGCGTCAGAGATTCAACACATTTACTGCCACACACGCAGACAGACACAGACAGACACACACACACACACACACGCATTGTCATATGCACTCAAATACACATGTTCTCTTGCAAATACACACATACGCACCATCCACTCAGTGTGGTCAGGCGACTGGGGCTGACCTTTTCACCGATTCCCATTATTAGAGAAACTGACATTCAAACCTCACCAGCCCCCAGGACACTGAGACCACTCCTGAACCCCGATCCCCTACCCCCTACACACACACACACACACACACACACACACACACACGGGCACACAAAACTCTTACTGAGCTGTGCTTGTTTTGGTCCCAGCTTATAAGCATCCAATCCTTTTAAATTCATCCAGATGATCTTGCTCAGGCTATGGGTTTGATCTTTTTTAATCGAAGACTTATAATAATACTAATTATGTGCCATGCAAAAAAAAAATGCAGCCTCAGGGTGGCACTGGTCGGTGTCTCCCCGAGCTGATCCCAAGCTGGGATAAATGCAGGGGGTTGCGTTAGGGAGGACATCCAGCATAAAACCTTGCTAAAACCAAATATGCAAATCAGACATAATAACCATATCAAACTGGATCGGTCCAGGCCCGGGTTAACAACGGACGCCATTGGTACCGATGACCTACAGGGAACCAATGGAAACTGGGCTACTGTAGGCTACTGTTATGCTCACATGGCTTCTCTTACCACTGCTATACCAACGACACACAGCTGATCCTGTCCTTCCCTCCATCAGACACACAGGTGGAAATACGAATTACAGCTTGCCTGTCCAACATCTCAGATTGGATGCCAACTAACCACCTGAAGCTCAACCTAGAAGAGACTGAGCTGCTCTTTCTCCCGGGGAAATGTTGTCCGCACAGAGACCAAGCCATAACCATCAACAAAACCGCGGTAAGGCCAACCGCAACTGAGAGAAACCTGTGTGTGGTCCTAGACAACCAACTGTCATTCTCAGGGAACGTCGCACGAGTTGCACGTTCCTGTAGATTCATCCTCTACAACATCAGGAAGATCCGCCGATTCCCCATGGAGGATACAGTGCAGATACTCATCCAGGCTCTAGTCATCTTGTTTGTCATCTTGTCCCTCCTTGCCGGTGCCCCAGCTGTGACCATCAGGCCTCTGGAGCTTATTCAGAAAGCGGCAGCCCGCCTGGTGTTTAACCGTCCCAAATTCTCACACACAACTCCCCTTCTTATGTCCCTACACCGGCTCCCGGTAGTCGCCCGCATCAAATTCAAGTCCCTGGTGCTTACCTACATAGAATTGAGAATACCTGCATAGAATTGGACAGCCCTGTCTTATCTCCAGATATGGTCAGGCCACATGTCCCTATCTGTCCCCTCCGAGCTGTCGCCTCTGGGCAACTGTTCACCCCATCACTCAGAGCGCCTGGCTGCCAGTCGAACTGGTCTCAGCTCTTCTCAGTCTGAGCTCCTCAGTGGTGGAACGAACTCCCGGAAAAGGTCAGAACAGTGGGGTCACTGCCCATCTTTCGCCGAGAGCTAAAAACGTACCTCTTCACCAAGCACTCCCCTACTTATCGCACTTAGCCCCCAGTCACTCGCATATACTCTGTCTTGCTACAACTAACTTTCATTCCTTCCCTTTCCAGTGCATACCTCCACCTCTCTAGATTTTCCTCAACCCGTTCCCTGCTCTAACTACAAATCACAATGTCATCTGCAAACATCATGATCCATAGAGATTCCTGTCTGACCTCATCTGCCAGCCTGTCCATCACCACTGCAAACAGCAAGGGGCAGAGAACTGGTCCCTGATGGAGTCCCATCTCTACCTTGAACTCTGTTACCCCTACAGGACAGTGCACCACTGTCTCACAGCTAGCATGGATGTCCTGCACCAGTCTAACATGCTTTTCTGCCACTCCAGACTTCCTCATACAATACCTGAGCTCCTCTCTTGCCACCCTGTCGTATGCTTTTTCCAGGTCCTTAAAAGAGCAATGCAGCTCCCTCTGACCTTCTCAGCACTTCTCTTTAAGAATTCTCAGAGAAAATACTGTATCTGTAGTACTCTTTCTAGGCATGAAGCCATACTGCTGTACACAAATGCTGGCTTCTGCTCTCAGTCTAGTTTCCATTACTCCTTCCCATAACTTCATTGTGTGGCTCATCAACTTTATCCCTCTATAGTTGCCGCAATTCTGCACATCCCCCTTATTCTTAAAAATGGGCACCATAAAACTTGGTCTCTCATCTTCTTACTCTCTAAGATCCTGTTGAGTAATCTAGCCAGAAACTCTACCGCAACCTCCCCTAGTCACTTCCATACCCCCACAGGTATATCATCAGGACCAACTGCCTTTCCACACTTCATCCTCGTCAATGACTTCGTCACTTCACTTTTAGTGATCTCTGCTACTTTGTGGTCTACAATAGTCACCTCCTCTACCCTTGCCTCCCTTTCATTTTCCACATTCATCAGCTCTTCAAAGTACTCTTTCCATCTTCCCATTACTCTTCTAGCATCTGTCATCCTTTCCATCTTTATCTGTCTGCTTCGCCAACCTGTATAGATCATTCTCTCCCTCCTTACTGTCCAACTGAGCATACAAGCCATTGGGCTTCCTTTGTTTTTCCTTTGCTACCTCTATCTTTACCTTATGTTGTATCTCCCTGTACTCCTGTCTGTTCTCTTCAGTCCTCTCAACACACTCCTCACTTTTCTGCTTTCACCACTTTGTCCTCTGCTCTGCCCTTCTCCTCTTGATCTTCCTTGTCACCAGAGTCATCCTACAAACCCCCATCCTCTCCTGTCTGGCTACACTCTCACTCTCTTTCAGGTTACCTCTCTGTTCCAAAATGTAGTCTACCTGCCTGCTCCAGTTTCCAGTTTCAGACGCATAAGTCTATCTGACATTCTTTTCATCTCCAGAACATTCCCAACAAACTCCTCCTTCAAGATAACTCCTACTCCATTTCTCTTCTTGTCAGTACCATGATAGTACAACTTAAAGCCTGCTCCTAAGCTTCTAGTCTTACTACCTTTCAACCTGGTCTCCTGGACACACAGTATACCCACTTTCCTTCACTGCATCATGCTGACCAACTCTCTACCTTTTTCCGTCATGGTCCCAATATTCTTCTCTCTCTACTTCCGAACACGCTTTCCACCTCTCTTTGACCTACATTAGCCCAGTTTCCATTGGTTCCCTGTGGGTGATTGGTACCAATAGGGGTCATTGTTAACCTGGGCTTCGACCGATCCGGAATGATCTGCTCATTATGTTTGATTCGCATGTTTGGTTTTGGCAAAAGTTTTACAATGGATGCCCTACCTGACATAACCCTCTGCATTTATCCGGGCTTGGGATGGAGTTCAAGGAGGCTAAAGGAGACACCGGCCCGTGTCACCCCGAGGCTGCACTGTGATATGCAAAAAAATAGATAAATAAAAAATAAATAAAGGTTGAATTCCTTCCTAGCAGGTATTGGGTTAGATAAAAGTTTTGTGACACCTGACATTCATTCATTTGCATTATGCTCAGCTGAAAGTTGGAGATATCTGGCTGAAAGTTGGAGATATCACCTGAAAGTTGGAGATATCACCTGGATAACAGTCGAGCAATACATGAATTGTTAATACGGAGAAACCCCTCAGACAGAACATTTAAACCTGTGAAGGACATTGAAACTCCATCATGCCAAGTGAATAATGCATATTTAATTTTTACTGTACACTTTTCCTCTTAAAATGCGGAGAAAGTTGAATGATAATTAATCATAGTACAGCCATAACCATTTTGGGCGCCGTCTACAAAGACAGAAGATGGCACCGAATTTCAAGAAAGGTGGTATAAGCTCGATATATTTAGCAATGTGTAACATTGAATACTTTTTTTCATGTCTTTTTATAATACCTTTTTTTGTTTTTTTCATTTATCAACTTAAACTACAACCTCTTTTCTGTCAACGGTTTTAAATTACTTGAAGTGAAGTTGGAGCTGATAGTGGTGAAACTGCTCTTAGGAGCCTTCAGTTTAAAAAAACATGTTTGGCAGAGCATTATCTTCATGACAAAAACTGATTTTTGGATCCAAAGGTCTCCTGTAGCAAGTCATTTCATCACAAACATTCAACAAAGCTAGTTTTGACCCCATTACATCTTAAATGCATTTATATTAAAGCATGATTAGTTTAATTCAAGATGCAAATGAAAATTCCATAAATTTCACCAAGAGGCATTTATATCTGGTAATGCAATCTGCTAAATGTAAGTAACATAGTTATAATGTATACCTATGTGATTTTTAACACATATTTGCTCCATTCAGACAGTGCAAATTGATCTATAAATAAAGCAAAATGTAAGCTTGGACTGTTTATTTTGTGGACTGTGTTCACACAAGAGCTGTCTAAAGTAACTAATCAGACCAACATTTGTCATTTAAAAACTATTAGATATCGTGCCATAAATTTTACAATTTTATAAGCGTTCATATATAATAAACATTAGAGCACTGCACTGGATTCCATGGATAAATCCCATCAAGAAATGTTTGCACATTTTGCATTCCATTAAATAACATGCCTACTACTTCAGTGTGTAAAATACAACATTGCTTAAATTCAAAAAGCATGAACAAAGGGATGATTAATAAAATGCTGCATTTGCCTCTATAGCATAGGATATGGGAACATTTCCATTATTACACCTCATGCAGGGTACAGTCTGTGAACAGCAGGTTAGTTTTGATTCATGGAAACTCTGACTTTGTCTGCTGGATCCCAGGCAGGTTCCTCTCGACACTTAAAATCAACTGGGTAAACCCCAGCATCCCATAGTAAGCTTCTGGAGATCTGATTGTCTTCTGTCCAAGTATTTCTGGGTGATCTTGGCCACTGTTCAGGGAACAATGGGTTGGTGTTGGTTTCAGTATTTGCCAAAGCCATCCTTGAGTAGATATCTGATAGCGGCCAAACTCAGTAGTTGCCAAAGGGACGTCTCTGGCTTCATTGGGTGATTTCATGTGAAAAGCTGATGTAAGTAAAGAATAGAGCCTGTGTGATATTAATGACTATTTGATCCTTTAAAGGACAGTATCCCCAACAACGTATCATATACACAATAAATGGCAGTATGGAAAAGCTAGTTTTCTGTGCTACATATTTACAGCTTTTAAGAATCTAGTAAAGTAGCTGATCATGAACTTTTGACCCCTGAAATAGTAGAAGCGGGTGATATCCTTTATCGCAAAAAATTGTGGAGGCATATATTTATATTGCAATTTCAGACTGTGAAATCCCAATTCTAAATTTTCTTTTTTCAATCGGCTGTATTGAATTTTATTTTTGGAAAAATATTGCCAAACATAGATTATGTATTAACATTTTCAGGGAATTTATGAGGTACTGCGGCATATGATGTAAGTTGATGATCTGTTTAGCAAGCCATATTACAAATTAAGAAAATGGTCACTTGCTTCAGAGGTTGAAAGCCTTGTTGCCACATACGGTAACATGACAAAGATGAAAATTTGTGTTTCTGAAGACAGGCTACCCAACAGCACCATTTTGTCTCTGCTGCATCCGGCAGCCTGAACAGTCAGGCAGTAATGACATACTAATCGTTGACTGAATGGGCACTATTTGTTACATAATGAATATTTATATGATGTACATTAAGCTGAATACAGCACTTGTTTCCATTCCCCCTATTAACTTCAAGTAATAAACCTGTCACCATTATCACAGTGAAAGTCATTGCATGTGCTGCTATAGTATGGAAATCAATTAACACTTTGCATTTAACTTCCTCATCAGGTTATGATAATGTTTATTTAAGGGCTGTTGTCCAGTGAAACAACCTTTTGCCACAAATAAATAATAATGTTCTAAAATTTCAGTGTAATAACGCAGTCATCCCTGTAGAGCACTTTTCTAGAGACTAGAGATTCAGAACTGTAAGGAATTTCCTCTCTAACTATTAAATCCTGCAATTGTTACATTTAGAGATTCATGGTATAATTTTATTTCAGTGAATAAAAATGGTTCGGTCAGCATTCCTATTCCTCAAAATGTATATAAAAAAAGCATAGAAATCATAATGGAACTGCGTCTATAAACATGTATTTATATGTCCAAGCCCCCAACCAAAGACAGTAATTGACCATAACAATGCATTTACTCAGGTCTCATTTAAAATGAACAGTACTAATTACTATTATTACTGTGAAATGGTGCTGAGTTTAGTTGAGCTGGCATCAACTCATGCGCACACAGATCAACACAATCATCTCAGACCACCATTAGCATCAATGGTGTGTGTGTGTGTGTGTGTGTGTGTGTGTGTGTGTGTGTGTGTGTTTGTGAGAGAGACAGTGAGAGAGTGAGAGAGACACTGGCGGTTCTCTCTGTACCTGTCCAAGTTCAGGATTCCGGATAATGAATGTGCTTTATGCCAAAAATGAAAAATATCCATGTTTTACATACTCATTTACACACTCACACTCATTTCATTCCACTGAAATTCATTTCAATCAGAAACAGAAGTTTCAGGCAGGAAAAAAGCACCGTTTCCAAACCTCTTGTGACCCCATATATCCATCCATCCATCCATTATCTACCACTTATCCTACTGGGTCGTGGGGGACACTAGAGCCTATCCCAGCTGTCATTGCATGAAAGGCAGGGTACACCATGGACCAGTCGCCAGTTGATCGCAGGTACATACCTGCATATGAAGAAAAACAACCATTCACTCTCTCATTCACACATTTAGACAATTTTCCAATTTACCTTGTGCATGCTTTTTTGGATTGTGGAGTGAAACCGGAGAAACTAGAGGAAGCCCACACAGGCACAGGAAGAACATGCAAACTTCACAAAGACAGCCTCCCCGAGAGAATCGAATCAAAAGTCCTTCTCGTTGTGTGGCAAAAGCGCCAACCACACAGTCGGAAAATAAATAAATAAATAAATAAATTGACACGTAAATAAATAAATAAATAAATAAATAAATAAATAAATATATGGAATCATTCTGCAGCGCAGCGTGAAATTACAATGGACTACATATTAAAAAAAAAAAAAAACATCAATGTTTATGATAACTCATCACAGGATTTTGTGAAAATACAAATACTCTAATGGTTTAGTATAAGTATCATAAAATAAAATAGGCCAATTTTGTGATGTGTCTGTACATACATATAACACATATATATATATATATATATATATATATATATATATACGTGTGTGTGCTTGTGTGTGTGTGCGTGTGTGTGTGTGTGTGCGTGTGTGTGTATTTAATATTGTACATACAGTACAGGCTGCTGTATATCCTGACACATTCGGAAAAGCGTTCTAGAACACCACACAAGGGGTTAACACAGAGAGCCTCCCAACAGTCCCGCAGCATCTATTAGCCAATCCAAGTTGCTAAGCAGGTGATAATAGGGAAACATGTGTTGTGTGTGTGTGTGTGTGTGTGTGTGTGTGTGTGTGTGTGTGTGTGTGTGTGTGTATGTGTATGGGTGTGTGGGGTGGGTCCATGTTTGTGTTTGTGTGTGTGCGGGTGTCGGTGTGTCTATTTGTCAAACATATATCCAGTAAGTGTAGATGGACCAGTTGAACAGATCAATCACATACGCCATGGGCTTGTGTTCAGTAAGGTATTTGTTGGCACGGTTTGGGACACATTCTTATTTAAGTGATCCTAGAGTTACAGGTAAGGTGAGATTTGCCCCGCCAGTTGTGTGTCTGTCACTGTAGGTGTAGGTGAACATTGGAATCCACCTAGAGAGGACAGGATTAGTAACTTGTCATATATCAGGTCTCTGCCTCTCATACTGAAAAGAGTATACTTAAAAGGAATGTTAGATATTTTTGATAGAATTTTTGATATATATATAAGAGTATACTTAAAAGGAATGTTAGATATTTTTAATAGAATTTTTGATATATATATATATATATATATATATATATATTGTTCTAATTATAAATACAAGCTATTTTACCAGCAATTTGGAAGTAACTCTTCGCCTGTCATATTTCTTCAAAATAAGTTGCAAGTCATTGCAAAGCACGTGTTAAGAGAGCACATTCAACTCAATTGACCTTTTTTTGGCTACTGTGTTTTTTTTTTCTGTCTCTTTTTATCTCTTTATCTCCATCTCTCCCCCTTCTTTCTGACTCTGTGACCCAGAAAGTGAAAAAGCCATCTCATCAAGTTCACCCACCACCTGTGAGTCCACAATAGAGCTTGTTCAAAAGACAAATACTTGCACCGCTTTAGGGTAAAAGGCAAAGTAAGAGTACAGTGCTTTAACAGTTTAGCCAAGACTTAAAAATAACTTCAGTCAACTGGCCATGGGGCACAGTGGATTTAAGAGGTTCACAAGATAGTTTGACCTCATTTCAGAGCCGCGTGAGCAGTCTCAATGGTAGAAAATACCAATGACAACAAACCAACTGTCTAACCTGTTTGCAGCTTTGGGAGCAATAGTTTTCCAGAATTTGATTTTGTCTTCATTTTCTGCCTGTATAACTGAAATACATATAACTCAAATACATAGATTTGCACAGAAAAAAAAATGTCAGGAGCTGAATTATTAGCTTTCTGCAATGCTTTTTATATTGTTCTTTATTTATGGCTGTGATATAGATGTGTACAATTAATGTCTCATCCAACGTACCGATAATTCAAATGGCGGCTGTAGAGCAGTTGATAGAGGCAGCATCCCACCAATCGGTGGGTTGGCAGTTCAATTACATGGTCGTTGCTGCATTTCAAAGTGTCCTTGGGGAAGATATCCATGTTGCTCCCTATGGCCTGTTTAGTGCCTTGCACAGCAGCTCTGCAGCCATCGACTTGTGATTTGGTTTATTGCTTTCCAGTTTAAAGTGGTTTGAAACTGCTACATAAGTGGAGACCCTTCACCAGAAAACAGTATTTTAATTTAAACCACAGATATTTTAAATGTCTGTTTGACCACTTGTAAGGTGACTACCATTTGACTACCTTTGGAAACTCCATACGGCTACTGAAGATAGATCACTTTATTTGGATGCTTTTGTTGTTTTAATTAAGTGGTGACAAGGATTGGAGACAAGGTGACGAGGAGTGAACTGGATTGATATAATTGAAATTTTGAAATATACTCGATCAAATGAATCAAATATACAGACGCCTGCCAAAGTTCAATAGGAAATATTTCTGAAAACATTTGAGGGATGAATTACTTACTCAATGACTTTGAGTAACTTATGTGTAAAAACACATACGTTTTCACATAGCATTTAGTAGACATCTTGATCTATAGTGTGAGCAGAGAACAGGTGAAGAAAAATCTACAGAGGTGGAGGTATGCTTCGGAAAGGAGAGGAATGAAGGTTTGTTGCAGCAAGACAGAACATATGTGTGTGAATGAGAGGGACCCAAGTAGACAATAAGGTTACAAGGAGTGGAGATAAAGAAGGCGGAGAATTTTAAGTACCAAAGGTCAACAGTCCAGGGCAACAGAGAGTGTGGAAAAGAGGTGAAGAAATGGGCTCAAGTGTTTCTGGGGTATTATGCGATAGAAGAAGATCAGACAGAATGAAAGAAAAGGAGTACAAGACACCTGGGAGACCAGCAATGCTGTAAAGTTTGGAGACACTGGCAATGAAGAGAAGGCAGGAAGCAAAGCTGGAGGTGGAAGACATGATGATGTTAAGGTTCTCCTTGGGGGTAATGATGATGGATAGGATCAGGAATGAGTTTATCAGAGGCACGGCACATTGGATGTTTTGGAGAGAAGGACAGGGAAGCCAGACGGAGATAGTTGACGGTCATGTACGGAGGAGGGATGGTGAATATATTGGTAGAAGGATGCTGGGGTTGGAACTGCCAGGCAGAAGGTCTATTAGAATACCAAAGAGAAGACTTATGGATGTAGAGGACATGAAGTTAGTTGGTGTGTGTGATGGGTCAGGCCAAAAATGCAGAGGAGAGATTCCTTTAAAATGTTTTATTACCATAAACCCGGGTCAAACTTTCACCATATCCCTAAAAACAAAACTTGCTAACTATCCGATATGAACAGAGAACAACTATGCAGCAAGGTTAAATGCTCCGGACAAAATCAAATACCAGACTCAAAAATAACTTGCTTAGTCTCTAATGAAAGCAGAGAACAAATAGTAGCAAGGACAAATTAGGCGAATATTTCTCTGACATGCGAGACGAACCTGAGAGGCAGTCAGCACCATTCCCACATGGAAAGGGGGAACACATAATTGATAAACACAAACAACAACATTAAATGCTATGAAGTATTAAATGGACATTTCAGTCATACTTAAACAGCAGCCCAGCACCAAGGATATGAAAATGTAACACATTTCAATGATGTATAAAGGGATTGAATGGGGCGGCTTGATTGGGGCCGTCTCCATCTTCCCAATGACGTGCAACAACTTAATTGGACTTAATTCTCCCTTTTTCCCTGATGGCGCCTTTTTGCCAAGGCAAGGATCTGTCAATGGCACGCAACAATACGAAAAGCTAAGAACTTCAATCCTGTCTGCCCAGTTCTGTCACCTTCACGTGAAAAAAAATTGTCCACACGCACGCGGAGGAGCACCCACACAAGGCCCTCTCAGCAGCCGTACGGGTATGAAACATGTACAGTCCGTCCAAGATTGTCACAGTGGGAAAGAAAAACATATAGAGAATAGGGTTAGATGGAGGAGTTTGATTCGCCGTGGCAACACCTGAGGGGAAAGGCAAAAGTAAAAGAAGAAAAAAACGTGGATGAAGATGGGATAGCCATTGGATGGCCTGTGGGTTTTACCAAGACTCAGAACTAAACACAACATAAACATCACACCCCTACCTGAATATGCATGCACTCATACGTGCCCACCTACTGTCTTTGGCTAAAAGGTGTTCAGTCATGTGACATCCGACACAAATCCAGGCTGACCCTTGACCTTTAACAGGCACAAATATGCATACAGGAGGAGTGGAAGAGATTAAAAGAGAGGATGGAAGAGTGTGTGTGAATGTATGTGTGTGTGTGTGTGTGTGTGTGTGTGTGTGTGTGTGTGTGTGTGTGTGCGTGTGTGTGTGTGTGAGTGAGTGCATTGTAACAGTATAGAAGTCCTATTCTGAAGACGATCATAGACGCTCATCCACATTGCTTCCAGACATAACAACCAATATGTCCCCTGACCAATGAGTGCATTTCTCCCTTATAATGCATGCATACACACACACATCAGTACGTGTATCTTTCTCTCTCTGCTATCTCTCTCTCTCTCTCTGCCCTGTTCTTTTTCTCACTGCTCTGCTAAAGGTGACCCAACCCTCTCATCTGTGTAGCTGTAATTAACCCCTATAACCCTCATGAGTGTGTCTGTGCTTGTGTTAGAAAGTCCTGAACTCACAAGTCAGGCAAGACTCTCCAGGGCAGGTTGTCTCACACACACGCACACACACACAGACACACATGCACACATACACACACACACATACACACACACAAGAACAATTTGCAGGCACGTACGCATATAAAGGTCTATGCACAGGCTCACACACTCACACTCGCTCTCACACATGCGCACTGATAATCCATGGACATCCTTTTATCCAGCTCAGGCCTCAGGGATTTTCCATTGGGCCAGCCAGGCCATGAGGCCTCTTTCTGGGGTCAGAGATCACAGGGATGCCCTTCATGACCCTGGAGGATCCAGGCACGATATAGCCCTCAGAGCCGTCTGCTGTCGCTCAGCATTGAGGTCAGAGGGTTAGAGCTGAGCTGAGGATGATAAACCACAGATCATCTTGTACATTCAAGTACTTTTAATTTTTTTTCTTTTCATACTTTACCCACAACGTGAGGCAAGAAGGTTGTAAGCATACAATAATTTTTAACACCTCAGTTTCCTGTTTAATATTTAACCCAGACAAATTAACCATGACTGACATTGAAAAAAAGACAATATGAGTAACAAGAAATCACTCTGAAATGGTTTTTAAGTGCAATTGAGTTGCCAAATTATTGCTATTATTGATGATGTTTAATTGTGGCAATTTGAGAAAATAATTTTGGGAAAAGAATAAAATATGGACCAACGGTAAATGTTATGACATGGACCTCAAATTGATCTTGTTTATTTTTTTCCCAAAATTGTGGGGTTTCAGTGGGCTTTAAAAGAGCATGAAAAATCTTAAACCAAAAAACCCTTTGAAAAAAATTAGTGACATCTCTGATTATTATCTTTTTAGCAGACCTTACTTTTTATAAATGCCTTTTTATGAAGTGTTAAACACTCAAAATCTATGAACATTTGACACATGTTGCTATGCTCACTTCCTTACACCCCCTCCCACATTTCCTCATTCATCCATTCACTTACTCTTTGACAATGAATTTGAACTTCAGACTGAGTTTTGAGAGGACTAAAAGAATGAGAGGAGAAGAAAGGGGATGCAAGGGCTTTCTTTCTTCTCTCTTGCCTCATGACCTGCATAGGACCAGATAATGCCTCCTCCCCCATTACACACAGCTTTTTAGTTACACCAGTCCTCCATCTGTTACTGTATGAGTGGGACAGAGTCAGGGTTGAAAACGCAGGGAGAAGACATGAACTGCCACATCTGCAATTACTGTTTCTTTCGTCTGCATCACATATTCCAGTGCCGGTGGTCTGCTAATTAGACATCGACCCCTCATGCTCCCACTAAGCCTTTGTCCTTTGTCCGCTTGTGGATGGGGGGGTTGCACTTTTCCACTTGCTGTTTTTAGTCATTGTCACAAAACCACCTTCCCAAATTATCTTTAAAGAAGGAAGTTGTTGGAGCTCGGGTCATGCCAAAAAAAGAAGTGGACACGGAATTATTCAAATGTTTTTGAGGTGAAACACAAGATTAAAATTGGTAAACACAATTTGCAGTCTGTTCTTGGAGTAGTCTAAATAGATTGTGTGGTTACACCATGACAGAACATCTGCAAGGTCAAGTATAGAACAAACAAGTGGAGGAAAATATGCACTCACTACATGAACTCTCACCCTGACATGTCACTCTGAACATACTCTGATACTCAGAATGTTTTTAAAGGATTAGCGGTAATAGTTTGAATCGTCGAAATGCATTGATGGTCCATATTTTAACGTGGAAGCTTGGTAGCATTTTTTGCACCTCACAGGTGCGCAGTGTAAGCTTAATGCGATCTTTTCATATCAGTGGCGTGCTTTTGTTTTTAAGTTGTTTTTTTTAGAAATTCCCTGGCTGATGTGCACCACAAGCCTGACTGGTGAAAGATTTTGGCATCTTTTGTTTCTCCTTTTTAAGACAAGAGTCAAAAAAGTGAGCTTGTATCATGTAATGATTGTATTCATTGGTTCATTGGTGACTTTTCAAAAGTTTGAATCCCACCAGTGTAACTCCTTTTGAGACCTCAGCCATATTTTTTGGTAGTTCTTCAGATCTTGTAACTCTAGAACCCAATGGGACTTGATGCACTTTACACATTACTGGAAGGATTTCAGAAGTCTTGTGTCTGCCCAGCTTTTTCCCCTCTCTCACCATGGATAGAAAGTTGCTTTTTTTCTGTTAATGTTTGTTATTTCCTGTTGTCTTTTGTCAAAGTTCATATGGCTTTCCAAATCATGTAACCTATTTTCATAATAATGAGATATAAATATTTCCAGTTGTGTTTGGGTGCTGGATGCTTTTAATGTCTTACTCACTGTGTTCTTCGACCTGCTCTTTGCAATTTTATTCAGAATGTGTCAAAATCCCAGCCAAACTGTAAGAGTGTTATTGGCATCTCTTTGTCCAATGTAATTTTTTTATTTCAATCGGTGATGTTCAATTACAGTCTTTTTAAACAAACACTGTTCAAATAAAATGTTTTCTGGCAGAGACGTGGATCAAAGAAATGAATAAAAATTGGGCCCACTTGCCAAATCTCAACCATGGGTACTATTCTGAAGGTGGTATAGAATACATAATAGCACGATATCTGGCCATACTTTGAAAATTGAACCTGTGTGCCAGAGTTTTGGAGCCAATAGTAACTTTCAGATGTGGTCAATGTTCACACCTTAGAACATTTGCTGCAAGGGTTGTAATTAGATTTACGGGATGCAGTCACATTTTCCACCTTGCATATTTGCACTACGTTTAAGATGTTAATAACTTTCACCACCAAAGAGGACACATTTGTTCAACTGGGTCCTTAAGCATTAAGACATTCGGAGTCAGCGTGTATTGTTCGGAGGCCTTTACATCCTTGCATTATTTTTTTATAGAATTAGATTTCGATTATTACAAGTCGTTCTAGCCTCGAGGCCATTATTATTTCTAAGTAATGTTCAATGATTATCCATTACCATAATAGGCATTTACTTTGTTCCTATAGACCATAGTGGTCACCATGTGTTAAACTGATCCATACATAGAGAAGCAGCTACCTCTCTGTATGGAAGACGAGGCAGGCAAAGCAAAATGCACTTCTGTGGCATTGCAGACTATGTACACATCAGATCCCACAGTACATCCTCAAGGGAGGAAAGACAGACAAAACACACACATACATACATTCCTTTCCTCTATCTAAATTCTTTTGGAACAGAGTTGTGCCAAGGCCATAATGTGACAAAAGCAATGTGAAAGCATGTTTTCGAAAGTCTTTCTAGAATTTCTTATTGTAAAATCGAGCAGTCCAAAGATAAATCCATGTGTGTTTGTAGGGGGTTGCAGGTCATGGTAGTGGAGATTTTATAATAATTACAATAGCATTATGGTTTATGTATATACCAACAAGGGAGAGACTCTTTTGAGAAGGCTTGTAAGGTCCTGTGTTTATAGTATAACAAATGTATCATAAAATCAGTAAAAGGCAGGGAAGAAAGAGAAACAAAACTCGTGTGCGTCTGTGCGTGTGCGTGTGTGCGTGCGCCTGTGTGTGTGTACACTAGATTGCTGATTTGTTTTATTGGGCTTAGGATTTCTGCCAGTGGCTGGATGCATTTTTTTAACAGGGAGGAAAGAGGAAACTGCTGCCACTTAGGGGTCCTGAGATGGGAAATAAAATCTTACAATACTTCCATGTATTATACACCTGGAACTCAAGCCAGTGGCTCTTGGGATTTCCTTCCAGTTTGCCAGACTGACCTATAACAGAACATTCATTGTTTTAAATTGCAGTAATGTGTGTACCATGTGACATTTTCTGACCACCAAAATAAATTAAACACAGTTCTTCATTTTTGTTGCTTTGAAACCTCAGCAGAAACTAATGCGCTATATAAAATCGTTACTGAATCCTCATCTTCTTAATGGAAGAATGCATGGCACCCTTTAGAATAAATAGGTCATCATTTCATGAATTTTCAAACTCTACTATCCATCATTTTAAACAGTCAAAGAATGCATATTAATATTTGGTATTGGAAAATGGCCACTGTGAGCATCTTGTAATTGCCAAGTCCTTTGGTTCAACACTGCACTGTGCCAAATGGAAACCAATTTAACACGCTGGTCAAATCCTGTAAATGAAAGTTCACAATTTAAACTGTCTCCAAAAGAAACTTTTTTTCCACATGAGCCTATACCATGAAAGATGTTGTTTTAAAACTCTTGCGGCAATTTAATAATGCACTTGGCTTCACATTTCAAAGGTTTATCAAAAAATTAAAGCAGTTGTTCATACACACATACTATTAGACAACAGCAGGTCATCTATTAGATATATATATATATACATTGCATTAGACTTGTGCAAACTTTTTTCCCTCACTGAACACTGCACAGGGATTGTGAGGCAATTAACGCAACACTTTTATCCCCATATTTACCTTTTATCCCCATATACATTATGATCTTTCACCACACTCACGTCATATTTAGTATTGGTGAATGCAATTTAAATCTTTTTTCCCAAATTGGGTTTATGTGTGTGTTGTGGGGATGTCATTAAAGCTTTTTACAAATCTAATTACATTCTGGGCCGAAATATCTGAATCTTCAATTTGGGATATTCTTTAGGTAAACATCTTTTATTGTCCCACTGAGTACACCAGAGGGTGCATGAATTGAGCCGAGAGGACATAGTGCTCAATTATCAGGTCAGTTTCTTAAAGCTTTTGGACTGCTAAGCAAACAGAGGAACATAATTATATTTACTTAACTTCATTGTGAGAGGAGGTGTCTATACATTATGTTCCTAGGCTCACACATACTGTATTCATGTCTACACGTGTGTGCATGCGGGGTGTGTGTGTGTGTGTGTGTGTGTGTGTGTGTGTGTGTGTGTGTGTGTGTGTGGGTGGGTGAAAAGGATATATAGGGAACTTTTATCAGCAGCAGATAATGTACTGTACTTTGAGGAGTGACACACATGTGTCCCCTGAGATAACGTGCAAATTAGGTGAAAACCTTGTGAGAAATGTACACACACACACAAACATACACGTGCATGATCTGAAAGCAGTTGGACTTCCTCAACTGGCAGGTATGATGATATACCCCAGCAAACAGGTTTCAGGAGTTTTTTGTGGTTTTTTGGCATTTGATTTGCATTTTCACCTGTTAAGATTTCCTGCAAAATACAGTTAAGACCATGCGCAAATACACACAAACACATGCACACACACACACACACACACACACACACACACACACACACACACACACACACACACATACACACTACACACACATAGTCCCAGTCACTGAATACCGTTTAGTACATACAGTACAGGGCCAAAGGCGAAGTGTATGGGGTTCATTGGGTTCAAGCAGAAAGAGACTGGCGATATCTATAACACACACACACATGCGCCCTTTCAAGACCTTGTCTTTTGGACTTCATGTCTTCATATGCTGACTTGTGAGAATAATCTTTCCCTAACTAGATCTTCTGTTTGAAGTGCTTCTTTAGTAATAAATGTTTTCACGAGATAAACAACAAAATGCATCAATTTTAATATGCAACTACATGATGTTTGGAGTTAGAGAAGTGGTTGGAGGGGAGAAATTAAAAACACATACACACACACCAGGACGAAAGACATGGTGGAGATAAGCGACAAGTGCCCAATTTACTTTCATCTTTTTTATTAACTGTTTCTCAATAAAGGGACAAAATGGGTGTGTGAACAGGATTATGCAGACATCTGCCAGAAAACACAGACAGTGGTTTTCCCAATACAACTGAACAGGTACCCCAAACAAGTACAACAGAAATTAAAGAGCAATGGTTTGTCCAATGACCATCGGCCACCATTACAAAAAGGAAAAAATAAAATCAAAATTATATTATAAACAAAAATATAAAATAAAATAAAGTTAAACCAAAACAACAATCCATTCCATGTCTCTGTTTTGAACAGAGCATAAAGGTAATAAATAGTAACTCCCATAGTAAAAGATAAAGTTCAAGTTCAAGTTACGACAAACAGCTTTCAGAACAGGAATAGAAAAGGCTGATAACAAAATATTCCGCATTGCCATTTACAAAAAAGTCTCAACTCAAGCAGGCTTCTCCACGTCCCCCAGGTCATTTTTAAATATGCTTTGCATATGAAAGTATACCCAATCTAAATATAAAGCACCATTTAGTATTTGGCAATGAAAAAAAAAAACTGCAAAACATTTAATTTCTTTTTAAATGTATTTATTTTGGCGCTGCTTTTTTGTAATCCACTTACTGCATATGATGTTTTTTTTTTTTTTTTCTTTTTCCTTTTCCTCTCTTCTTGATGTTGGAATGTAGTCAGGTGGGAGGGGTGAGAGAGACAAAAGCACACAACAGAACAGGCCGACATCAGCTTGCGTTACTGCATACAAGAATGGCAGCAGGGTGGGAGGAGGGTCTGAACCAAAAACCAAAGAAGATATGTACAACCACCTCTGTGGACAGGAAACACAGCGGCAGCCATCTGATGGCCTACAACGCGTCCCAATGCCACATATTTTAGCTGCTTTTTTATTAGGTTTTTCCTTTTATCTCTTTAAACATACAAATAATTCGCACTATATTATCCTGCCAAATTAAAAAAATATACCGTGGCAGCCTGGGATTTTTTTTTCCACTACCAAAAAAAGGTATGGTAAATACCTTTCGAGAGAACAAGCAACAGTTAAAAATACGAGCCTCAATATAAATACTATAGTGCCTACTCTAAGTGAACATTGAATTCAAATACAATTCTAGAAATACAGAAAAAGTAGACCATAAATGTGTTTAAGCATAGGAATTGACATGAGTGTGCATTTTCCTATATTTTAAGTTCTTTATTATATATTCATATATAATCTTAATCCTTTCCCCAATGCAAATTGTATTTCAACCTGAAGAGCTGTAAAGAGCCAAGGCAAAATAAAATACAAAATGATGACAGATTTTTTTTTTTTTGCTTGTTTTTTTCTTTGTCTTTTTTTATCATTTCGTATATACTGTGATCGGAGTCTTGAACATCACCAAGATGCTGAGGAAAAGAGAAACGACAACAAAACTTAACAGTTTCTCCTAAAAGACAGTGAAGTGTTATTTGCAAAATGTTTATTTCCATATCTATAATTAAAGAACGATTTATACAAAAAAAAAGTTCTCGCAGTGTGAGCGATAATATTTGAATATCTGCTGTCTAGTCAGCAAGGTCTGTAGATTATCCAGATGCAGATGACAATTAAGATGTAATGCAGTTCCTTTAGCATTATGAGCAACATTTAGCACTGTTGCTCATAAGACAAGGATGCACTGTGTGATATGAAAGAGTGCTGCACCCATAAGACCACAAAAATACTTGTTTTTTTTTTTTTTTTTTTATTCACAGACCTTGTCAACAGGATGAACAGGTGTAGGACTGAAGTTTCTGTGGGTAACAAATAGACAAATGGTCAGATTGGGGTACATAGGTCGACTGTAAGGACTCTTTTTTTTTTTTACTGTCTCATTTTTTACAGCTTTTAATTAGTGGGACATTTATGCCCCTTTTAGCTTAAGTTTGTAAACTGGTAAAATTGAAACAGTGCACTTCATGTCCTACAACTGAAAATTTACCTTTTTAGACTCAACCATAACACCAACATCAAACCAGTATGGACAAAGCAAGAGAGGTGTCGGTGCTCTCAGGCAGAGTAACAAGTGCTTTACTCAAAATAGCTTGAATGAAATTCGAGGCGAAAAAGAAAATCTCCTTTCCGGTAAAAATCAAAAGCAAACAAAATATGTGCTCTGCGTTGGCCGATGCATACTGATTAAAATTGTTACTTTCTTGAAGATTTTAAGATACCTGGACTAAGGGTTTTTTTTTTGTTTTTTTTGGGAATTCTGCCTTGCCTTTTTTTGTTTGAATTCATCGATAATGACCCTGTTTTGATACAAGAAATGCAAAGTGAAAGAGATTGCCTCTGATCCCCAGAATATGTATTTAGCTTTCTGTCTGTCTAGCTTGTAGTAATTTCAATGCTCTCAGATAAAGTCAGCCTCACTTGGAGCTCATATATTACTTTATGCATTGTTTCACACACCACATATCAAAGCAGCGTTGTAGGTTTGTGCTAACTCAGATACATGACACTTGTCAGCCATGTGATGTATCCCTCAAGTTCAGGATTGTACTTTACAGATTACCTTTATCTCAAAAGTACCGCCTAACCAGAAACAAAACTACACATATTTCAGATATACACAATACTGGTTGTACCATGCTTGCCATGAAATCCACATATTTAAGATAGCCCATTGAACATGTAATAGGTAGCTAAATGGTGATTAACTAGAATTCTGGATCTTTGATAATGAGTTGTCACAGTCCGTCAGAGCAGTCAGGTGCTTGATGCAAGAACCTTTCCGGGTGGCCTTAACTTTCCAGCTTTATCTAGCATGACCCCAAACTTATACCAGATAAGATTATGGCCAATGTAGTCATAAGATATCAAAGGCACTCTTTCTCTCTCAACCAAATGATAGTACAAATTGAAGTCTTAGCATACCCCTTGCATTTTAGAAATGTGAAGGCTTTCATTTGGATTCAGTTTAGTCATCAAGCCAAAGCATTGTTTTTTTTTCTAACACTGTATGAATCTGGCATCTTTTAGAAAGATCGAAATAAGTGCATTTCCAGGGTTGCCAGAAGAGGGTCAAGTCAAAGATTAATTTTCCATGTCACAACACAAAACTGTACATGATATGTGTTACAGAACGTATGCAGCATGGATGTATCTTTCTTGTCTTTTCTCTTTTTGAAGAATAAAAAGAAAAATCAGAGCAAGAGAAAACAGCAACACATTTACTCAACAACTAACCAACCAGGGACAAGTTCTTTTCTTTTTTTTTTTTTTTTTGATTAGCAAAAACATACTATGCATGCTGACTAATTCTTAAAAATGGAAACAGAAAACTCAAAAAAGAAAATAGTACACAACATGTAAATTATTGCACAAGAGAAAGGCTCGAAGTTTTGCGTCAATGCAAGAGTATTGCCCCGATACAGATCATGCATTCAATGGGTAATGGAAACGGGGTGTGCTGGTGCAGAGCACATGGTCTTAGACTTCCACCAGACTGGTGAAAGTGGACTGTTGGGGTATGGGTAAATCTACAAGAGGCCAGGAATAAACAGGGGACATAATGGCAGACAGCTGCGGAGAAAAGGTCCCAAAGTTCGACCTTCTACTCGGACTTTATTTCGGTACTCAAAGGACGGTCACTGTGCCATTTTTTCATGTGTTTCTCCAAGGTGCTGTAGACACTGAAGGGCATCTGACAAATTTCACACTTGTAAACGTCCTTGCCCACCTGACCGTGGGTCTTCATGTGGCGAGTAAGTTTGGAGCTCTGGGCGCAAGCGTAATTGCACAGCTCACACTTGTATGGTCTCTCCCCTGTGTGGCTGCGCCGGTGCACTGTCAGGTTACTACAGTTCTTGAATACTTTGCCACAAAACTCACAAGTGTCACTGCGCCGGCCATCCTTGGAGCTTGGCCGCCCAGGTCCCCCAAGGTGTGGGGTACTGCCCCCACTTCCTGTACCACTGCGACCCGACATCCCACCATCCAGTTCCCCTGGAGGGGTTGAAAAACGTAGACTGCCATTCTCTGAAGAATGCTCAGACGAAGAGGCAAAGGGCGATTGTCTAGAATCCCCAAAGTTCAGAAAAGGGTCCTTGAGTTGTCTGGAAGCAGCATAGCCAGCCAGCCACTGGGAGTAGACGTTCTCTGTGTTGGGGATCGTGGGAGTGGGCAGGTCAAACTCTTTTTCCAGCTTTATGCGTTTGGAGAAAGGACTTAGTGGACTAGGACTACCCAAAAGCAGTTTCTTAGAGAGACCAACAGAGGCCGATTCATTTGGAGATGCTCCCCGGCCATTGACTGTTGAGACTGAGCCTTCCTCCCCACGATCCGTTTCCAGCACTGAGTTACTGTCACACATCTCTCGATTGTGTTGATGATCTCGACTGAGGTGTTGATGCAGGTGATTCTCCTGGACCATTGCATTGCGTTTGTGTGCGTTGAGGGCTTCACTGAAGTGCTGCATGCTAGCTGCCAAACCCATCCCCTGCATCACATCAGGAAGTGAGCGAGGGATAGATATCTCATCAGCCACTCCTCCAAGGCGGCTTCCAATACCTCCATTGTTTTCATTCTGCCGAGCGGATTCGAAGCTCAAGCCAAAGTGATAGCTATTGTTTCTTCTAGCTACCCTCTCGCCATTCTGCTCTTCCTCCTCCTCTCCCTCCTCTTCCTCCTCTTCTTCTTCCTCTTCCTCCTCCTCTTCTTCCTCTTCCTCTTCTTCTTCCTCCTCCTCCTCCCCATTCTCATGCAACATTCGGTTGTTTTCATTTTTTAGCTTGGCCACCACGGATTTCAGGGCATTGCTTGCACTGCCCATGTGCTCACTGGTTCCTGGTTCTGGAGAGGAGGCAGTTGAAAGCCCATCTTCTGACTTGCCTGTGTTTGGCGAGGAGGATTTGTGCATGTGTGTCTTCATATGGCGCTTCAGTTTACTTGCCTGTGTACAGGCATGATCGCAAAGGTGACATTTGTACGGCTTCTCTCCTGTGTGGCTGCGCCGGTGCACTATTAGATTACTCTGAAACTTGAAGGCTTTCCCACAAAATTCACAACACTTTGACTTCATGGAGGTGGTGCCGGAAGGGTTTGCTCCTGCAGGGGGGAGAGGGGTAGTAGGAGTGGTCTGAGAGCCCACAGGTGACTGCATGGACCCCGGGAGAGGTGGTGGGGTTGCAAGATATGGAGGTTTGCTGCCCCCTGCTCCCCCTGGGCCACCACTTCCTCCTGCTGTCTGGAATGGCTGAAGCAAGCGCTGCATTGGGCTGGGCCGGCTTGGGGACAGCGGGGGAGTTGACCCTGAGGTGTTGCCTGCCAGCTCCCGTAGCCGCCTTGAGAAGTCCATTGTTGGAGGGGGATCCAGGGCCAGGGGAGGATTGAGGCGCAGCACCCTGTCAAAGGCACTCGGGTGGTGGGCTGCCAGCGCCAGTTCCTCTGGGCTCAGGTGATGGGGGTCCAAGTGGTTCCTTGGGGGGGGGCTGAAGAGAGGTGGTGTGGGTGGGAAACGCTGATGATGACCCCCACCAGAAGGTCCACCAGGGCCAAGTCCAGCCCCTACTCCCACACTTTCCCTTCCACCTGAGCCTGAGCCAGGGATGCGAAGTAGGTTGAAGGGGCTTGCATCAGGAGGCAGATGGAGTCCATGAAGAGGAGGCTGAGATGGGCAGTCTGCTCCTCCCCCGAGGGAGGAAGGCCCACCCATGCGTGGGGTGAGAGGACTGCCGTGTTCACTCTCCAGGTAAATGCGGAAGCCATGGGTGTTTTGGGCATGTTGCAGCAGGAACCAGGCGCTGCCATATGACTGCTTACATGTAGTGCAGGTATAGGTTGTTGGCTCCTCCTTGCCTGTAGTAGCAGAGGACAGAAATAGGTTAGGATACATCACAACTGAAATTCTAGATTGATTCATCTGAATATTGTACATTTATACAATATTAGGATTGTTGAGAGTTTCAATGCTTTTCATTTCATAATCAGTACTTTTTACCAAAGAACATCCATGAAGGACGTCTCTGTTCGAATTGGCTGAACCAATCACTTATTGGAACCTTAGGCCTAACTGTTACAGCTTTTAAGTGGAGTCGGCACATGGTGTTGAGGGCTTTGCAAGTACAACAGTACCTCTTATTGAGGTCATGCCCCACATGAGTAACATGTGAGAATCTGTGTGTGTGTGTGTGTGTGTGTGTGTGTGTGTATGTGCGTGAGTGAGTGTGCGCGCATGTGCATTTGTTCTTCTCTCAAACTGCTCTGGGACACAATTTCTCCCTTTAGACTGGCTGTAGGTCCTACTCTGTCAGCATTACAACAAAGAAACAGGGCTATCCCAGCAGACCGCTCCTTCCCACTGATATACCAAAACAGAGGCTTGCTGACAAACACATGAGAGCCAACAGAGAGAAATCATTTAGACATGTTTTTGTATCTTCTTCAGTATTTGTGCAGGAACAACACTAATTTAAGCATAATGAGACACCGAAGTAGTGATATGCCAACATTTATATCAGTGTACACACTCTGACCACTAACAAGCAGAACATTACATTTCTACCTCCAGAGAAAAGTTAAAAAAAAATGGAATGTAGAGACCTGAGGGGAGAAACATCACAATCTTCAAGTCACAGGAAAGTCTCTTCTTGGTGTGTTTTGAACAATCAAGGCTTGGGCAAGCTAATCTTTGATGGGACCCATAATGCGTATGTGACTGTATTAGAGGACCGAATGTATATCTGTGGCATCTGATCTTACTTTTTGGCTTTTAATGAGGCATTATTCATATTTAGAACTTTGAGATGGAACATTGTGTTCCCCTGATTTATAAGTGTGATTTATAACTTTGCTGTTGCTTACTTTGTCAGTGCTGGCCTCTACCACCAATCTACACTCACTGTTGCCCAATTACTGTTGATAAATAGCAATAGATGTTTTTTTTATTTTTGTATCAGTCTAATGTGTCTTCCATAAATCTAATCTTTTGTATTGAACGACAGTGTAAGCAAGAATGGATTTCTCCTTACTTTTGCCTCCTTTATCCATTTCTGCAAGTAACATTAGGTTGTGTTCATATATCACATCTGCCAGTAACTTAAGTCTTGCATTTGCTACTTTCCTTCTTTAACCATGAGTTAGGTGAACAGCTACACATGTCAACTGAATAAGTCCTGTCAAAATCTTTTTGTGGCAACCAGACTTGAAATTCAAATTAATTCGCCTAGTGTTACATTACAACACATGTGAATTGAAGGTAAGATGTAATGATCTGTTACCAATAATTCTAAAGTGGCGGGTAGTCTTTTGCTGATTAAGTTAAACAATATATTGAATAAAAAAAGTTAGAATTTTCTGGTATGTTCAGAGCAATTGGTATTTATTGACGAACGTAACAAGTGCATAACATCTGTGCATGTGTGTCTTCCTTTGTTTGTTAACAAGCAATATAGAAAATTGCTGAGCTGATATATTTATTAACATTTCCAGGGCACCAGAGCGAAAGAATAGGTTGAAACATCAAAAAATCATTGTTTTATAATTATTGTTGTTCACTTGTTAGCCTTTACACATTTCTCACACACAGCTTTTCTAAAAAAATATCAGTCAAAAAATAAATAGTGTTGGAAACATATCCAGACATGTACAATATGTTTTAGGGTTCATTTTTGGTCCATCCAGTGACAGGAGTGCATATTGCTTTGTTTTATTGAGATAAGAAGCCAATTTCTGCAGTTGCCTTTTCAGAAAGACAGTTGAGTTGATATTGATATTGGACGCCACAAGAAAATTCCAGGCGAACACATCCAAGTAGCCCTTGAAGAGATTGATGCAGTGAGTGTATGGGAGAGCCAGATTTCTATACTGATCCTGTGAAACCATTGCTATTTGCCAAAATTAATTGCATGCACTGATACAGTTCAATGAGACCATAGTAATAATAAAAACATCGCAAAAAAGATAAAATTCTAGGTAAATTATTGAACAAAAGCAAGTCGAGGCAGAAATAGTAAGCATTTCTTTTTTTTACTCATATCTCAGACTTGTCTGTGTGCTGATTGAAACTGTAAGGTTAATGGATTTTGGAGTGGGCGACCGCTCCACTCTGTCTCTCTGTAATATACTCCCATCAGCCACTTCATTAGGCAAACTCTCCACCAGTCCAAGGTAGAAAAATGAAGTGAGAACACAGAACTGAGGTAGAGAGATGAAGACAGATCGAGTGAAATATAACTAATTCTTCCGCTTTAAGTTAAGATGGGAGGTGGCAAACACCTGCCACAACTGTGAAGCTTGGAGTTACATGGACAGAGAACAGAGAAGTGGAAGGGAAAATTGAAAGAAAAAGGATAGATAATGGGGGGGGGAGCTAATCACAACCCATTCTTTGCCAGGGTAAAAGTCAGAGCTATGCAAAGACAATTGAGACTTGAGAGAACAAGCGCACGCTCAGTTTCAGAAATGTCCTAACATTCAGTACCAGCCATGCTACTGTGACAAGTCCAGGCATTAAGCCCTATTAAGCCAAGGGCATTGCTTGGACACTTATATGGTGCTAGATGGGACAGAGAGGCAGTAAGGCAGCCAGGCTCATGTTTCATGGCTCCTTAAGCCTGTGTGTGTGTGTGTGTGTGTGTGTGTGTGTGTGTGTGTGTGTGTGTGTGTGTGTGTGTGTGTGTGTGTGTGAGAGAGAGAGAGAGAGAGAGAGAGAGAGAGAGAGAGAAAGAGAGAAAGAGTGAGAGAAAGTGGGTGGAACTTCCTCTCACTGTATCCATCTCTTTCAAAAAGGGAGCTTAACACTGTTATTCAAACTCTGCCCAAGGAGCTGAAATGATGCCATAGTAAATCAGAACACATAAAAAAAAAATATATAAAAAAAATCTTTTTTTCTGATTTCTAAATTTTGGAATTCCCTGTGCCAACTATGTTGTACTGTGAGATTTCCTTCTCTGATTCTTCGATAATGTACAAAACTGAAGATATATAGATAAATATTTGCCATATTGCAGATTCAAAGTTCAAACGAAGGCCACGACATGTTTATCATTAAATTATTCAATCAAACTAATATCCATGCTTAATTTCATTTATTACCATATCATATGACTCAAGTTAATTCAACTTCTTATACGTGGAGTTCCTCGGATTTAGAGTAGAAGCCAAAATGGAATCTAATATTCATAATGATTTGCTATGCTTGCATAATGACAACAGAAAACTCTCAAGTCTTGAGTAAAGCATAAAGGCCTATGCTGACCAGCGTCAGAGACTGGCCACACAAACAACTTTTCAAGGCTCGATACAAACTAGTTGATAGGGTTTCATGCTATTTTGGACTTCGCCATATTGCTCATATCAAGGTCATTGTATAAAGTTGCATTGTGCACAGCAGACCGTGCCATACAGTCTTGCAGTCATGGCTTCCACACTGGCGCACATCACCTCAGAAATTGCGGGCACGCAGAAAGTATGCAGGACAAATAACAAGGAAAGATAACAGAGACTAAAATCTGGACAGCAGAGAAGAGATTTAAAACCCATCGTGATGTTTCAACCCAAATTGAAAAGGCAGAGAAGAATTGATAAGTCAGAAGACACCCTCAACCTGGCTTTCCTTAATGAAATACTTTATTCCAATTTATTCTACTTCATTTTACATTTTTGTCTTCCTCACTGAACTCGAAACATTTTAAAGACAATTTTCAAGCAAAAAACATTTGTGCTTGAAAGAGGTCTGTTTCATTCATTCAGGTTTGGAATGAGTGAGCACACTAATAATATTTGTGAGAGGTTGGTGACAATACACAAGTTTAAATAAAGATTATTGAGGGAAACACTAAGCAAGTTAAATGCTATTAGCATCATTAGCTCAAGGACATCTTTTGACGCATTTTACTACCCCTTCTTCAACTCATAATCTTCAATATGCCAGGGATCAGGTAGAGTTTGCACCTTTAACACTGAAAAATCTGTCCAGATACACTTTGACAAGAACAGCACTAAACAGCTGATTGTTGGCTCACCAGTCCACTTGTCCAATAAATTAGATGAACCGTCACCATCAAATCCTTCTCAGACCAGCTGAGAATTGAGCTTGGATGCCAGGCGACAATAGGGACAGAGCTACCGCTTTTACGGGGCCTTATATGAATTTCATTCATCCGTCAGCACAAAAGCTGTCTTTTTCAGCTGTCCTTTTAATAAGTCCTGTCAAAATCTTGTAGTGGCAACTTCAGTTTACAAACTGTAGAAGCCTCTCGGATGAGGGCTGAAACGTCTTCAAGTGAAGAAATTCAAGTCCAATTGCCACAAGAAGAAGATATCAACAGGAATGCACCGTGACCTGGATGACTGAGAACCTACACAGACTTTTTTAATAATTTCACTCCATGGCTCAGTCTACTTCTACAAACCTATAGCCCCCTCCCACCCTCATCCTTCCCCTCTTTTTCCACCCCTCAGTAGTTCTCTGTTGGTGTCCTTGGCTGGGTCCACCTCTGGGTTAGATGATAGTAATTGAGGTAATGGAACATTGCTGAAACAGGATTAGGTATGCATGCTGGGAGTGAGGGACAATGTCCCTTAATACAATTTGGGATTTCTATCTGAGCCTCAGGCTTTCAGGATTCACTGCTTATATTTACATCTGGGCATTTACAATCACCCTTGATCCCTTTGCTTCACTAGAAAAGTATACCTAGGCTTTTCATAGGAAGTGTATCCAGTCTATAGCATATCTTAAGGGATATTTGCTTTGCTGCTGGAATGCAGCCTCAGGGGGGCACAAGCCAGTGTCTCTTTAAGCTGGATCCAAGCCAGGATAAATGCAGAGGGTTGCGTCACGCAGGGCACCCGGCATAAAGCTTGTGCCAAAACCTAATATGCAAATCTAACCTAAGAATCTCATACCCAATTGGTCGAGGTCTGGGTTGACAATGACCGCCATTGATGCCGATAACCTGCAGGGTACCAGTGGAAATGTGGCTGCTGTGGGTTGAAGAAGGAGAGGAGGAAGGCATGTTTGAAAGCAGAGAGAGAAGAGGAAAATCCAGAGTCTGGGACTGAGAGTAGGGACTTTGAATATTGGGACGATGACAGGAAAAGGTAGAGAGTTGGTTGACATGATGCAGAGAAGGAAAGTGGGTATACTGTGTGTCCAGAAGACCAGGTTGAAAGGTAGTAAGGCTAGAAGCTTAGGAGCAGATGTTAAGTTGTACTATCATGGTACTGACAGAAAGAGAAATGGAGTAGGAGTTATATTGAAGGAGGAGTTTGTTACAAATGAGCTGGAAGTGAAAAGAATGTCAGATAGGCTTATGAGTCTGGAACTGGAAATCGAAGATGTGATACTCAATGTTGTTAATGCCTATGCCCCATGAGTAAGAGGAGAAAGAGAAGTTCTGGAATGAGTTAGATGAAGTGATGCAGATTATCCCCTGGGATGAGAGAGTAGTAATCAGTGCACACTTCAATGGGCCTGTTGGTGCAGCCAATAGAGGTAATGAAGAAGTGATGGGCAGGTCCGGTATCCAGGATAGGAACGCAGAGAGACAGATGGTGGTAGACTTTGCAAAAAGGATTGAAATAGCTGAAGTGACTACTTTTTTCCAGAAAAGACGGGAACATAAGGTAACTTATAAGAGCAGAAGAAGGTGCATGCAGGTAAACAGCATCTTGTTTAGAAGAGATAATCTGAAGGAGATTGTTGACTGCAAAATAGCAGTAGGTGGGAGTGTAGCCAGAAAGCATAGGACGGTGGTTTCTAGAATGATTGGTGACAAGAAAGATCAAGAGGACGAAGGCAGAGCAGGAGTATATACAGTGAAAGCAGTTAGCAAAGAAGAAGAGAACAGACAGGAGTACATGGAGATACAGTGTAAAGTAAAGATAGTGGTAGCGAAGGCAAAACAAAGGATGTACTATGACTTGTATGCTTGGTTGGACAGTAAGGAGGGAGATAATGATTTATACAGGGTGGCAAAACAGAGAAAAAGAGATCTACAGGATCTACGGCAGGTCGGATGATTAAAGATAGAGAGGAAAATATATTGACCGATGCTAGAAGAGTGATAGGAAGTTGGAAAGAGTACTTTGAAGAACTGATGAATAAGGAAAGTGAAAGAGAGAAGGAAGGGTAGAAGAGGTGACTATTGTAGACCACAAAGTAGCAGAGATTAGTAAAAGTGAATTGATGAAGGCATTGAAGAGGATGAAGAGTGGAAAGGCAGTTGGTCCTGATGACATACCTGTGGGGGTATGGAAGTGACTAGGAGAGGTTGCGGTAGAGTTTCTGGCTAGATTTCTCAACAGGATCTTAGAGAGTGAGAAGATGCGAGAGGAGTGGAGTGTGTGATGGTGCCCATTTTTAAGAATAAGGGGGATAAGATTTTTATGCAAGATAAAAATCTCCATCACATGCTTCAAAGTACTCCACTGCGTGAATGGCCCCTTAAGGCCTTAAAGATGAAAATCTAATGACATGGCACCCTTCTTCACCTGGCTTAAACCCTATTGAGAACTTTTGGGCCTTTCTTAAGCAGAAAATTTAGAGTGAAGGAAAACAGTACACCTCTCTGAACAGTGAACAAAATGTTGATTCTGACCAGATCAAGGAACTGACTGATTCCGTGAATGGAAGCCTCGTGACTGTAATCGAAAAAAATAGGGTGGCTATATTGGTAGCTGAGGTTTTTTTTTTTTTTTTTTAAATTTCAGAAATGGTTATTTGTATATTTTGAGTTTGTTCATTATACTCACTTTAACAGGTGAAAATAAACAAGTGAGATGGGAAAATCTGTTTTTCATTTAGTTGCATAGTTCCACTCACTAATAGTTGCCTAATAACCGTGTACATATTCTCTTAAGAAAGTCAAAACTTCACAGGGTTCATTAACATTTTGGATTGACCAGGAGCACTGTAGTTGTACAATAACAACATTAATCCTCAAAAAAATACAACTTGCTTCGTAATAATATAAAATCAAGCAGCTAGGCATGCAGAATGTTTTTACAAACATTTGTGAAAGAATGTGAATTCCAGCGTGGAACAAATCCAGTCGCGGAATTTCCTTGCTCCTAAATATTCCACAGTCAACTGTCAGCTGTATTATAAGACCATGGAACTGTTTGGGAACGACATCAACTCAGCCACGGAGTGGTAGGGCACGTAAACTAACGGGGTGGGGTCAGCGGATGCTGAGGGCCATAGTCCGAAGAGGCTTCAAACTTTCTGCAGAGTCAATTGCTACACACCTTCAAATTTCATGTGGCCTTCAGATTCGATCAAGAACAGCAGCTTCAGGCCTTCAACAGGGCTTCATAGAATGGGTTTCCATGGGCGACCAGCTGTATCCAAGCCACACATTACCAAGTGCAATGCAAAGCGTCGGATGTAGTGGTGGAAAGCACGCCGCCACTGGACCCTAGAGCAGCGGAGACGCATTCTCTAGTGTGAGGAATCACGCTTCTCCATCTGGCAATATTGTGAACGAGTCTGGGTTTGCCTGTTGCCAGGAGAACTGTACTTGTCTGACTGTAGTGAGAGCAGGGAATAGGTTGAGGAAAATCTAGGGAGGTGGAGGTATGCTCTGGAAAGGGGACGAATGAAGGTTAGTCGCAGCAAAACAATATCTGTGTATGAATGACAGGAACTCGGGTCTAACGGTGAGGCTACAGGGAGCGGAGATCAAGAAGCTGGAGCATTTCAAGTTCTTAGGGTCAACAGTCCAGAGAGAAGCCAGGCTGAGATGGTTTGGCCATGTACAGAGGAGGGATAGTAAACATATTGGTAGATGGATGCTGGAATTGGAGCGGCCAGGCAGGCGGTCTTGAGGAACCCCCAAAGAGAAGATTTATGGATGTAGTGAGAGAGGATATGAAGTTAGTTGGTGTGAGAGAGGAGGATACAGAGAAGAGGGCTTGATGAAACTATGACTTTTTATCACAGAAATCTGTTGAAGCACAAATAGCACATGGGGGGACCCACACATTAATAAACATGTAGTGTCAGGGAATTAAATTAATCCTGAAAATGGTACATCTTACATCACACTGTAATTTACCAAATCAAAATAATATCTGTGGAGTGAAAATCACTCATTTATTTCAATATCAAGAAATGAATCCTCGAAATACAACTAAGTTAAATGACAAACACAGCATATATCCTGAACTTCTACTATTTCAGTACTATAACAGTCAAATCCATGCATCTAATCACTCGGGGTGCATATTTGTATTATAAAAAATAACTACTTTAACGAATGCTATTTGCAATTTTGGGCGCAAACCATGGCAGAGAAAATGTTTCAAATGACTTCTGCAAGATCCTGTCAGTATTGACTTTTCTATCATAGTACTGCCTCCCTCCCTTGATCACTCCATCCTCCCTTCATTACCATCCACTCAAGTGCAACAGTTGTGGCTTTCTAGATCTATTCTAACAGTGTATTTTATTGCCCAAAAGCACTCTACCGTATCCTTGTTATCATGTGAAAAGCTTATTACCCCAAGTCTTTTTTTCACATTTTAATTTCGGAACTGTATGTTCTTGTTCAAGCTGTGGGAAGTCAGTTGCTCTGGGGTGTATCTATGAAACCATTTCATAATGCTGATGGTTATAATCACAGATCCATGGTGGTCAAAGTAAAAAGGGGGCTATTTCAAAGTCAAGGTCGAATTTATGTTTGATGTAATGTCCTTCTATTTAACTGTCACCCAGCATTGCTCACATTGCTGCTTTATTTTAACATCGAAGAAGAAACCACTCCCCATTCCTCCCCAATTATTACCACTCCCCATTCCTCCCCAATTATTATCCTATCATTGCTGGAGGTTTTTTTTACTGTAGTGAATGGACAGCGAATATTGGCAACAAAAAAAATTGAACTATGACCACGAATGTTCCGGTCACTTACTGAGGGGGACAATCAAATAAAAATAGCAAGATTGTTATTGCTTGAAAAAGCTCTGCTTTGGAGAAGATCATCCTTTATTAGTGGCACTGAGTTGCTGACTAGATCAAAGCATCTACTTTGAACATTGTGGGGGAAGAGGAAGAATCATAAAATCATGGGGAATCATAAAATCAGATGAAAGAGACTATTTTATGATGCACAAACAAGGAGAGTGGACAAACCTTCCTGAGGATGTACAGTTTAGCCCTAGGTATTTTGTAGACTCCACCTTGACGAACATACATTCATTGTGAGAAAGGTGTGTACGAGCTGGCCTTTTTATTCAAATGACTCATCCTGCCTTTCCATTGTAATACCGGAGGGGCTGATGGAAAGCCTAAGTAGGATCCAAACAATGTGTTCTTTGACCAACATTTTTCTGCAACCTTTCAAACCATACAATCCGCTAAATCAACTGCTGCACTTCTCTTTTTTTTTTTATCCACCGACGCAAATCTCGTGTTCTGACCCGGTGCCATTTTACAGTTTGTACGATTTACAAAACCATCACCATCTATGGTTAGCTCTATCCAATTTTCCTTACAATAGTAGCACGTTACATCATGTCTTCAGAAAGGTTGCATCTACTATAAATACGCTATAAATCTTGTTATGGACAGTAATATCGTTTCAGAAGAAGTGTTATTTCTTTGCATTTATGCCCCCATTCTGCGATTTGTTGCTTTTTAGGAGCCCAGAACTCGACATGGTTTTATTTTCTTCACAGTCAAGACCAAATCTATTGACCATCCAAATGTAAAGAAGTGTTTCAAATCTAGAGCTGCCTCCAAAGAAACGCATTTCTAGTATAACCGATTTTCCAACTCCAACTGTTTCAAGGACACACGGTCCAAATCAGCACAATGAAAATGACAAAGCAGTGAAAAGACAGTTTTCGGAGAATGTACAGAGAAAGTGCAGTCAGAGGACAGTGTGAAAGGTATGTGGACATGAACTTTTGCCTTCCTTTCCTTTGGATCATGGGTAGTTGAGGCCTGCTGATGCCTTGGGGCCTTGAGGTGCACCATGTGCTGTATAGGATCAAGTTTAATGGGCCTTAAAAGGGCGCCTAGATCTTCCTAAAAGGATGTCTGTTAGAGTTTTCATTCCTCTATCCAATGAATGTGGGCATGGTATTAATCAAATTATGCATAGGGGAATGTAAATTATTAAGTAATAAATTATTCATAATTTTAATTTTAACATTCAGTGATTATATGGTAATTTATCTAAACAATCCTGGATTTTAACTAAGTCACTTGTCGTCAGTGCACTCCAGTGTCATGGATTTGAAGTTAATTTGACCAGTCTCTGTTAGATATAGAATCAATATACTATGACATGATGATGATAGAATGCGAGAACATGAAGTGGAGGTCAATTATCAAAAGTGCTAGTGTTGGAAATTCTCTTCATATACTTTGGTACTGACATGTTTCATCTTTGACAGCCGAAGTTACTGCTGAAATTCAAGTGAGGCAAAAAGGTTCAGATGTTGTTTGCAAGCCAAAGCAATTTGTTTACCACAGGTTACAATGTTACATTATTATTATCTTTTTTTCAGATATGTAATTGTCCTACCAGAGATCAATTCTCAAACACAACTGCCAGGCATTTGTGCACATGGTCAACAAAATCATTTGAAATGTAAAAATTAAACTGTGTTTTGTTTTTGTTTTTTTTTAATATGCCTCATTTTTGGTTCATTTCAGAAAAAAAAAACTATAGCTAAACAGGTTTCCAAATAAAAGCCTCCGATGCTTACAATTACTATAAGTAAGCACTATAAAGACATTTCAGTGACCAAAAACATTAGTGGATTATTAGGCTGTCAGATAAACTGCCATATGTGCATGAATGAGCATGTCTATCTTTGTGGTGATGCTGAATAACAATATATTCCTGTCTGACAAGTAAAAATATCAATAATGTCTGTCCCTGTGTGTGTGTGTGTGTGTGCATGTGCATGCATGGAAGCTTATGTGTGTGTGTTGTATGTGATATATCAATACCTTCTGTCTCTTCTGTGTTTGCAACCCCTGCTGCGCTACAGACTGCGGTATCTGCAACTTGCTCACTCATACGGCATCTATGTGTGTGTGTGCGCATGTGTGTGTGTGTGTTTTCATCCTCCTATTATGGCTGCCATCTGACAAAGTTTCTTTTTATTTCTTTTGTCACACACACAAACAGCATCACACAAACACAGTAATGTATCTTGTGAAAACTGCTCTAATGACACAGACAGGCCCTTTAAACAGTGTTTATAAATGCAATTAAATGGACTGGCCTTTGTAGAGGCATTCATGCGCAGTGTAGCAGTGATCTGGCGTGTGTGCGTGTGTGTATGAGTGAGCGCGTGTGTGTCCATTTGGAAGGCCGGCACTCATGATAGCAGGGACAGCCTCCACTTAACCCGAAACCACCATGGTGAAATTACAGAGCATCCAAATTACAGCACTTATGTGAGCAAAGAGAGAGCAACAGAGTCGGGTTTGGGAGAGGGAACTTGGTCCCGACACACACAAACGCAGAGAGGCACAAGCACACACGCGTATAGTCACCCAGTGTCGCACAACAGTCAGTGACTCAGCATGTGGAATCAAAAACTCAAAACCTTTGCTGAACTGTTTGTTGGCTGGTGACCGTGATCACATGGTCATTGGATATTGTTTTGAAAATTACAGTCTCAATGGGACGCGCTTGGATTTTTGACTGATTCCATTCATTCTGAAGAACACTGTATATTGTCTGTGGAGGTTCTCAGTCATCCAGGTCACGGTGAATTCTTGTTGAAATCTTTTTGTTGTGGTAACTGGACTTGAATTTCTTCACTTGAAGACTTTTCACCCCTCATCCAGTGTCAGTTCTGAGCTGAGGAAACCTCTCGGATGAGGGGTGAAACATCTTTAGTTCTGAAATGAAGAAGCCTCTCGGATGGGGGTTGAAACATCTTCATGTGAAGAAGTCCAGTGATTTCGACGAGAACGCTGTATATTTTTTTGGTTTGAATGAAATTCATTCATGGATAAAAACTGATTTGTTTCAACTTCTTATGTATTGTAGGATATGAAAAAATGTCCCTTTTTTTAACTTTGTGATAATGTCTTTTTTTTTTTTTATGTTATTATTGCTGTAAAAAGAAATGGTTAATGTGAGCAAATAAAGTGACTTAAATGGTATATGACTGAATTTCAAGAAATTCCCTCAGTAAAATACAGCTCAGCAAAGTTTTCAGTAAGAGATGAATGAATCAGGGAGACTTGCCCCAAGAAATAAACTTTTAATAATCACAACCATGGAAATATTAAAACAATACTTAAACCTCTGAAGGTTTAAGAAATTCCATTTGATATTGCATTTTAATACAGCACTCTTGCCCTTTTTGGACCCTGAGATTATCCAAATATAAGCGCAATAGAATAAAATCATTTTCAATAAAAAAAATGAAAAACTACTACTTACAAATGGAAAAAGTTGTGCAGAAATTAGATCAAGCAATCAGAATGATTTTAGAACTCAGTGACAGTGATCTTTGAGACAAGTACTAGTAGTAATACAGTCAGAAACGTGGCTGATGCCATTTGAATTTACAAACACCTTTTCACGTATCTTTCCAGTCTGAGTTAAAAGGTAAAATATGTGAACAAGACAGTGTGGGGATTTTTTTATTCTACTATTTTTTGACTCCCAAAAGACTTATATTGTGTGATATTTTTTTTGGTTTGTTTGTGTACGGAGGCTGATAGTGAATAATAGAATCTTCTGTTCAAATGCACAAGCACAAAATTCTCTTCTGAACTCAAAATCACATTAAGCACATATGAAAATGGGGTGACACACACAAACATACATAAAAATTTTGTTTCAAAACGCCTAAGGAGATAAGCACATACATGACAAAGCACATTTTCTTTACTTGCCTCAAGCAAGAGGTTGGTGGTCACATTTACACACACACTGATGCCAACCCTTTTTACGCATGCGTGTGCATATACACATACATAGAAACACACTCTGGTATTGAGTGATCTGCAGGGACCTGCAACAGCTGCCAAGCAGGACAATTCAGTCATCAGTGTGTGTGTCTTTGTATGTGTATATCTGTGTTTCTTGCAGTGACCACAGTGGGGGATCACTCTGAGCCGAGCAAACGCCTCAGCTGGCCGGAGGCCCACACACAAACACACACTGCCACATTCATACATGCACATGCACATGCACATGCACGCAAGAACGCTCACACACACACACACACACACACACACACACACACACACGACTATGCTTCTTTTCCTACTCTAATCCCTCCTCCGCCCAGTCGGTTTCATCCCTCCATCTGTCCATCAACATCGGCTACAGGTGGCTGTCTTCTCACTCTCCTCCCTCGATCTTTTTTCTATTCCACATCTATTTAACGGCCTCTCCTTTCTTCCTGATGATTCAATGACAACAAAAGATGATAAGAGGGGCAAAGGGGAATCGTGGAAGTCAAGGCTATGAGACGCACATCTCCCGCAAACACACCCAATTTGTCGTGTCTGCAGGTTGCGACTTGCCCAGAAGAAGCCAAGCTTGGAGCTAAAAATCTTCCTTGTCTCTTTTTTTACTACTTTACCTACCTAGTTTCCCCTCCCTCCATTCTTCCAACCACCCCTCTATTCTCCCCTCCCAGGTGGGAAGCACTCAGTGCCCTCTCTTTAATTGTATTCATCCGACAAGGCCAATCGATAGAGGACATATTTAATACAAATTTATGACTATTAGCCATCAACGATAAAAAGCCTTTATTTTCCAAGATAGCTCTGGCTTGCGGTGAAAGAGAAGAGGAGGAAGGACAGGAAATACGAGCCATCCTGCTTTTAACACAAACAGCCTCCCACAGTCTCACTGGCCGACCTTGGAAAGATACAGTTAAAGCTGCCGGAAAAAAAAAAAAAAAAAATCGTGAACTCA